>NW_010563999.1:0-92003 GCF_000687285.1 Phaethon lepturus
GATGTAGACAGTCTGGATGCTGTTTGAGCACACCTGTTGAAAAGGCAGGGGTGCAACTGGTAATTACGGTATCACATTACTATCACTTGGTCACATGCAGCTAGGCTACGTGCCATTTAGTTTAACCAGTTTATATTTCCATTTTATCTGTGGTTTTATTCCAGAACACAGCTCCTCAAATCTGATTCGGGCTATCACTTCAAGGTTAGGTGTGTGTGTAGCTTATTAGGATCTTAGAAGGTGAAAAAATCAGTAGTGCATAGATTACTGAAGTTGACAACCCTTCCTGCAAGGGTGATGCGCAGACCCATACCAAAACTGAAGCAGAATGCCCGGGGCTATTCAGTCTGGACAATAACCTTTCAGTGAACATATTTATCCAGTCAAACCATGTAGAAACCTTCTTGGATTTAGAAGATTTGCACCGATGCCTTTTCAGTTTGTTGCCTGTTGTTGTTAGGAGCAAGGAAACACGGAGAGATTTACAGATCCCTCCTGCGCCGCACCGTGTGACTCACCGCACGTGGCCGTGGCCAACTTGCCGCGTCGCGGGAATGGGCTCTTGTTTTGTATGCCACAAGCTTTCTCAGGATTTAGCTCTATGAGTGTTTTATGCAGTGGGGACAAAATAATCCCACGTGCTGTTTTGTTTCATATAACATAACGGCGTACTCATTTCTGAAGGGTGTTTTGCAGGTGAAGATATACACACAACAATGTGAATTAACAGAAAAGCACAGAGTCCCGTGACTTGACTTTTACATAAGTCAGAGCTTATCTGAGGGGTCAGCCACTATGGTTTATTCTCCATTTCATCACCTGCTTGTAGAAATAACTCCAGATGAGCCAGTTCTTTATAAATGTATCCAATTATTAAAAATGTGCCATGAAATATTTGTTAAGAAAAAGTAAAGTGGTCGCAGTGGCCTTGTTTGTAGGAACCGTTTCCAGTGGGTGCCTGGTTAGCATGCAAGAGGCTCACCCAGCGCTTTGAAGAGGTGGAAAACCAAATGTCCTTTAAGCATTAACCTTCCTTAGGTGACCTTTCCCCCTGTAACTTCTGCTCTTTGGAGTGGTGGTGGGATTGGTGCTGGGTGAGACCGCGCCGCTGCGGAGAGCCCTGCAGCGCCGGGGAGCCTCAGAGCGGAGCCGGCTCCTCAAGGCTGTGCACGGGGAAGAGGAAGCATAACTCTTGATGTGAGACCGAGACATAAATTAATGACAGAATTTTTAACAAGGCTATCATTTCTGCTCCTGTAGGTTTCACTTTACATTATCTTCAACATCACTCCCCCCCAAATTTACCATCTTTTCATTCCGCTAAGAAATCTAGAAAACTGGAGCAATCTGTATGTTTCATACATTAGCTTTTATTTTGTCAACTGAAGTAGTTCAACTTTTCATATTCAATATGTGTGTATTTTTGTATCAATTCAAGTCTCATATGGAAAGCTTATTTTAAATTACAATCTAAGCTACAGTGAAAGACTACCGCTAAACGCAGGACCAGGCTGCATTGATCGTCATATCTGATTTTTGACAGACGTAGTCATATGGTATACAACAATTTTTCTCTGAACGTCTTACTGAAAACCTCATCATCCAGTGATGAATGGATGTAAATCGCACTTGAAACCTATCATACCAAATGTATTAAAAAAAATAAATGCCTGACAGGCAACCGAAACCAGAACCAAACCTGCAGACAAGCTTGAGATGAGTTACAGGCAAATTCATCTTGTTTCTTCTATTATCTTTTGCAAGGAACATCAAATTCCAGCCATTAAAACCAGAAAATTTTATCTACAATTAAGACAGATGTTGCAATGATTCTCCCTAAGCTTTTGGGGAATTAAAAAATGTGTAGAATTAAAATGTGTATTTTGAGAGCCAGCCTCTTAAAAAGTCTCCGCAATGGTCCTTTCACATTATTTTTATTATTACAAATCTTTAATGGACAACCAATGAGCAATAATCTCACCAAAATTTGCTCCGTAATTAAAGTGTTTTGCTTTTTATGTATTTGTAGTGGAACGTTTTTTGGTTGCAGTCTGGAATACGTGATTTAGAAAAGAAGGATTGCGGCTCTGCCACGTGTCTGTCTCCAGCACATAAACTGGCTGTGGCTGTGGTGGCCCCGCTGGAGGCTGCTGTCATTAGCAGAATAATCCTGACGCTCTGTTAGACAGTTATTCACTAAAAAAAATAGTCGTTACGCAAACTCTGCCCGAAGACCTGCCTAAAATGCCACAAGCAGAAGCCTCCGCTGGTGCGAATGAGCGCAGCTTCAACAGCCTTGCCCGGGCTCCGGTTTTCAGCTTCTCTGCTCTCACCACTGGCCAAAGGAAACAATCATGTGCCAAATTTTCTTCCTTGTTAATCATTAGCCCGTGGCCGCGTTCCCACCTCTAACCTCAAACATCTCATACCTGTGTGTTTTGTATGATGCCGATACATGATGATGTGTCTATCGCGTTTGGTTTGGCGCTGTTAGGTAGTGTTTTGAAAACTTTTATTCTTAACACCTGAGGTTTCCTTGTTTTATTCTACTGCCTCGATCCACACAACAAGTCTCCCGCTACAAGGCCGTGGGCGCCCTGCAAATGTCCGCCCCTTCCACTCCTGGTTGCCACCGCGGGGAAGACGTGATGCTAATCCCGAAGGGCTCTGTCCCCCGCACGTGAGTGGGCCCTGCCGTGCTGAGGCGGTTCCCGCAGGCTCGCTCCCTCTGAAGATGATGTTCTCTGACAGCGCGAATCGATTTAGTGCTTTTTTCACCTCGTTTCAGACCAGCGGGGCTTCTGGTGGTGCGATACTGAACATGTGCTATGCGCTGCCTGTCCTGCCCGAAAGGGTTAATAGCGGCAAGCGTCCTGGACAGGCTTTACAAGCGGTGGGTGACTTCCAGGAGCGGCAGGGCCGGGGCAGGCAGAGCAGGCATGGCTCTGAGCTTTGCTGAGCACGATCTGCTGGGTGACAGCTATTCCCGTCGCATCCGTCAAGACCGTAAGCTTTGCTGCGTTGACGCAGAGATTAAGGGCGTCCTGACAAATTCAAAACCAGATCAAGCAACGCTGCTTCGGCGAGACGAACGACTGGCCTGCAAATTGCCCGGTGCAGGCTGGACTCCTGGGCTTCTCAGGGAACCCGTCCCCTCCGGTTCCGTGGGTACGCAGCACATCTCCCTTGCCTGAGCCCACTCTGAGCGCTGGAGGCTTTACGCGAATCGCCAAGAGCTGAGCTAATGGCCTACAAGCCACCCAGGTCAACAGCGCTCTTCCAACCCGTGTTGTTGCGTAGCTGCCGAGCACAGGCACCTACGGACACCGCGCCGGGAGCTGACGACCCAGCAAGGCATTCGGCTGGTTCCTGATTCTGCCTCCAAAAAGGGCTATTTCCATCCTCTTTTGGGACAGGGCTGGCTGCTGGATTTCAGACCAAGCATCCCTGACCCATACTTTTTACCAATTTACTTTTCAAACAGTAATTTTGCCCAAAATTGCAATTTATGATCACGGTAACAAAAGGGCGAATTAGAAAAAGGTCATTCATATTATTGCTTACACAAATAGCATTATTGCTTTTTGCAAAACGAGCAAATCATTATGAACTTGTGTCTTATTTTTATTAACCACTACTTTATTTTTTTATATATATATAATGTGCATTGACACGTGGTGTGAACTCAGACGCATTGCTCTGGGCAGCAGTTTTCCCCAGGCTTCTGCCAGCCAACAACTGTGACTCCCCCCTAGTGGACAATTGTTATTTTTAAACGCTGATGATCACAGCCTGGGCTGCCTCTCACATTAAAAAAAAAAAAAAATTGTTTGTTTTAGAAAAATACATACAAGCTTCCCCTTTGATAAAGTTTATGGTGATTGCCTAATCTGAATAGAAAAACGGAGGCTGATTTCTTTTTAAAGCAAAAATTTGCAACCAAGCATCTGTTGGGAATAAGCCAGGAAGAAAAAATAATCTCAGCTAGATAAAAGTTCTCGCTGGCTAATTGGCTCACTAATTGTTCGGGTTATATAATTACACCTAAAAACTGTGGCTTGTGGGGTACTACAAAATTGAAGCTGTAGTATTCACTTGTAGGCAGTGTAACCAGTTTTCTAGTGCTTCCTTATGTGGTGGTTGTGTCTACAGACCATCAGATGACCTTGCAAAGGACACTTTTCCTCTCCTTACTGGAAATCACACTATTCCAGTCCATGTCAGCTTTCTTCCCTTCATCTGTCCTCTGACTTGACCAGAAACTGTTTCGATTACCTGCCTTTTTTTTCCCCCCACAATTTTTTTTCTTGAAGCAGCTCTTCAAAAACATTTATTCTGGCATTCCAGGTTTGGAGTTGTCATCGTGTAGGTCCTTCATTTACCAATGAGCTTGTACGGCTCCCTTGTGTCTTCCTTATCTCAACAGCGTGGAAAATGCCCACTCTCCTCGAATTATTGGAACTAGTCAAATTCCCAAGCAAAGGGAACAGGCTCTCTCCAGCTGGCCTTGCCTATAGTTACAGAGAGCCATTACTTCCCGAGAGATAGTTTAACTTGCTTCAAAAAGTAAGGAAATCAAAGCAACGGCAACGGCTTTGTGTTTGTTTGTCCATCTGCCCAAGTATTTCCGCTACCCCAAACCTACAAACTTACTGGCAATTCTCAGTTAAGTTTGACAGAATTTTCTGAGGTTATTATGTCCTAAATCTCTTGAAACAATAGCTGGATAAATAGAAAAAAAAATAAAAGCCAACCCAGAAAATTCTCTGGAAGGAGAATGTTGGTCAACAACAGGTAGTCTGGCCTACAGCCAGCGGGTTGTGCCGCTCTGGACCAGCAAGGGCCCCTGCTGCTTCTCCAGGTGGGAAAGTAGCCTTTGGCTGCTTTTCTCCTTTTCCCCTTCAGGCCAGCTCTCTTACTGGCTCTTTCTCAATTTTTTACAAGAAACCTCAACTATTATACCTTTGTTCTTTCATTTTCTCCGTCCCAGCAGTTTCATTTTCACTTCCTTTTCTTCTTACCATGCCAGGCAGGCTAACTCGCTATAGCACACATGCTGCAGACCGTCTACTTGGAATATATTCTGAATACTGCCATTTAGAAAACTTAATTTCGCCCCGTAGTCCTGTGAAGTCTTGAAACCGTCTGGATCTTTGCAAACACAAGGCAGAGCAATGTATGGAGTGTTCTGCTATCCCCTGTCAGATAAGATGCTGGGTTTCAAGACCAAAGCATCCCTCTTCGGAGGCCTTTGGATCGGGAAGCAGGGCAGCACCCTCTGGAAGATACGTATCAAGTACAGGTTCTTATCAGAGGTAAATGTAGTTCATCTCTTAATGCAGCATGAGACCTAGCAATTTTTAAGAAGTTAGGCACCAGAATTAGACTGTCTACACTTGCCCTGTTTGAAGGCTCAGGTCTGAAAATCTGGGCACGTATATTTGGAGAACACGGCAGGCTGAGGACCAGGTGTTTTTCCTCTTTGCTTCTATCTGAAATGCAACAGAAAGCCAGGCAGAATTAAATCCAATTTACAGTAGTGGCTTACATTTTTGCCATGATGCCATGGATTTTTTTCAGCTGACAGGGAAACCACACTATCTTCTAATCTTCTTTATTTTACCTGAGCACCTCAGGGTAAGGGAGAAGAGGTCGAAAGGCTGGCCAGGTCCTGGTGACAGGAGCTGTCTCCTGCCCTGCCTCGCTCTCCAGCTCGTGACATATGCAAACCCATTACTTGCAATCTGGTTTCAATTTTATCCCGCTGGGCTTCCCCAGGAGACAAAGCCAGTGCTGCCAAATTCACAGCTGGGCAAACTTTTCCAACCCCGAATGAAGGATCCATCTTTCAGATACTAAACACAACCTGAATTCTTTATCAGCTCATCTACATGTGAGCACAGTAAGGAACTTTGTGTCTATTTTTGTTGCCAAAAGTCATGAGATCACAGGAATCACAATTTTCCTCCTTGCTTACAGTCAAGATGGATCACATCAACTGTCTGTCAAAGTCCTGTCGACATGTATTCGTCTTGACAGTTAGGTCTAAAGTTTCCACTTCATGTGTACAAAGAGCAGTAAGAGATCCCTTCAGAGATTAAAAAATGGTGGCTGGTTGGATTTATTTGCACCCCAGGGGCCATCATTTGGTGGTATATTCCTACAAGTAGCACATTCAGATCTTTCCATCTTCCCATGATACCAGTTGCTGCTTCTGCCAGCTCTCTGAAATGTTCTTTGCTAATGTAGCAGGAGCGGGAAGACTGAGAGAGGGAGGGGGGCAGAAACACAACAAAGGACAACTGCTTTTCAGAAATTATTGAAATCTCATCCTCTTCCTGATTTTCTCCCTAATTCTTCTTTCAAAGAAAACACTTCCATACTGTAGACAGTATTTCTTTGTGTATTATTTCTATAGGCTCTGTCTTATAATGGGCCAGACAGCATACGAAGAGAATTCGGTTCCCAAATCTTTTGCCACTTTGCCTCCACTATATGGAGCCACAAGAAAACTGTATTTTCCTAGGAACAATAGAATAGAATAGAAGATTACAAGAAAAATTACCGTTGGGTTATCCTCTTTAATTCCCTCTGGATTTATACAATCACTTCAGTGAGAATAAAACCAAAAGCAAAGGTATATCACTAAAAGGAAAACGTAGCAACTAATACGTATTAATACACTTTGGGGAACATGCACAAAGAACGTATGCGTGTCTCCAGAAACGGTTATCGTATGAAATCTTTTGTCCCAACAAAGCCTAGGGAACTCAGACCCCTCTTTTCAGGAGTTATTCTTTAATCAAAACAGAAACAGCTGTATTTCGTATCTCCCAGCCAATGCACATTGCTGGAAAAATCAACAGATACCTGTACAGAGAAACAGGCAGCCCAGTATCGGAAGGTGCCAGAACTGAGACTATGCAGGTGACAGAAGCTGGAATAGCCAGGGGTTTCCAATCACACGCAGGAGGGCTGAGAGAATGGCTTCTGATTCAGTGATAAAATCCCTTTTTCAGGCATCAAGGCCAAACATCAACTGTCTGATGTATCTCCTGAAGCATCTGTATCTCTTGGAACCCGTGGCTCTCCTGCAGTCTTCTCTGCAGAGCAGCTGCCCTCCTGCCCAGCCTGTTTCCGTTCATACACAGAATAGACAAGGTATGAAAAGAGCATTGCAATGGATTTTGTGTACTGTAAAAGATGTTATTTAAAATTTCCTCACTTCATGTACTGTTTTAAACAGCTGTCCAGAATTTTGTACGCCTGACAATTCCTTTAGGACACAAAATCCTGATTTGGGATCCTGCCCGAGGACTCTTAATTTCTTATTTCCTCTTACTCACTCTTGCAGGTATGGAACACAACTGTTTCATTTTTTTTCTTTGCAGAAATATGGCTAAATAAAGCATCCATGGAAGTAAAATGTAAACGGCAGGTGATTTCAATGGGAAACGGTCAGACAAATTCGTATTTTTTCAAACGCATCTTTCCGTAAATAATTTGGCTGCAGTACATAGACAGTTACAGTCCTGTAACGTCATGGGAACAGCTTCTGCCAGAGTTGTTTCATGCCTTTTTCCACTTTGAATCCTTAATTACATGGTGAATCAGATGTGATTTTTACTGCTAGTGTAAACAGAACAAACAGTGAAATTTTAAAACCACATTTATTTTTAATACAAAATCTGTTGCACTATTACAGAAGTGAGCCTGTATGTTTACCCCCACATGCACAGATAATTCAGCATCTACAATTAAATAAGAGTAAAATTATATTTCTCTTTTACCAAACCCATTGGCAATTCTTATTAAGAAATGTTCTCTTTGTGCTTTGTAATCAGCGTTTGTAGAATTCATTTCTTATTTCGGTTCCCATCAAGAAAACTGATCAATGGAAAGCTCAAAGGTGCGAAAGAAGCTTATTACAGCCAGCTTACATTTGTGATTACTCCAGTTGTGCTTTACCTACAATATACGCATGGAAGCTGCGAGGTGTACTATGGCCTAACGTAACGCACCGGCAAAAGCTCTGAATGGTTCAGTTAGGAATCTGCAGGAAATAAGCAGAACAGTTCACTATTTCATTTTCACAGCAAAAAAATATATATATTTAAGTAGATGCTTTAAAATACCATGCACACCATTGGCTATAGTACTTCTTACACAGTACAACATAAGCTTTCTTGTTTTATTTGTAACACCTAGAAGCATATAGCATCTACGCTTTAAGTGTATTTACAAATTCAACAAAGTATCTACATATAAAAAGCTTACTTAAAATTAAACTTGATGCAAGTTATGAAAAACCAATTTATTGGCAAATGAAACTGAGCATTCCTTCAACCATAGGTTGTTATAAAAATTTATTTTTGGAGGTAAACATTTGATTGATATAGTATGTGAGAAAATAATTTTGTAACGGCTGATGGTAATCCTTTACCACTAACCCACATCAGCACTTGTCAGATTGAATTCCGTGGTTCCGAGCAGTAGCCCCCACACTGCTTCAGGGTGTAGATAATTACAAAGCTGCCACACTGATCAGGCCGGGACACAGAGGGAAATCCACTCTCGCTGGTGTAGTCGGCTGGTTTGTTTTTTTAACAATTCATTTTACATGAGCTTATACCTTGCTGTGTTAGTAAATAATTTAATTCTGGTTGTGTTTTGGTTTTGGGGTTTTTTTTAAATCTTCTAAGGCCATGAAAACGTGTTGTGCTGTAGCTGTCTAGAAAGCATTTATTGTATATTTGAAGGAAAAAAAAAATCATACTCTTCTTTGTGTAATTTAAAATATTTTAAACCGTCCATTTTTAGCACAACAGTTTCATAACACCTTGTTTTTCTTCACATTTGTACTTTATTTGGCAATGATAGTAGTCCACTAATCACAGTTTACTGCACCAACTGATTTAGTAGTACAGTGCATTATGGAATGCATATTGTATAAAGGCACTGAATGTATTTTGCCCTGTGTTTTCTGGAATATTTTCTCTCATTTTAAAGTTTTTCTTTCAGTGACTGTACAAATTCCAAAATGCATTGCAATGCGTGTCTTTTATGCCCTAAAATCAATCCAATGTGTTTTGATGTAAAAATAGAACACTGTACTGCTGTAATACTTGATAGATTAAAAAGGCTATAAAGTAATAGGAGCAAAGAGCAGATAATAGGGTCTCATTAAGCATCAGCAAATGCAAGTGTCATACTTAAATCATTTAGCAATTATATACTGTACAAACTGTTCCTAAGTGTCTTGCAAAAAGACATATGATAGCTAGACATTAAGTCACCAATTTCACAACAATGTCCACAAAGACATTGAAGTTCTATGTAATACTACTATAACACTCTGACAATGAAAACAGAATTCATATCCAGGGATTCAGCTGAGGACTGCGTAACATTGTCAAACCATGTTTTTATAGTGTACACGAGATTATCTGTGAATTGTGTAGCTTTTTTTTCCATGCATTATACTGTATTTTCAACAGGAAACGAAATTATAAGTCGATGTTATTGTTTGTGTCAGTTCCTTCTAAAAAAAGTAAAAATATCCAAGTTTTGAACAAAATTTGAATTTTGTATTTTGATTCATACTAAGATACCACTTAATGTGTCATTATGCTGTATAATTGTATTGACCTGCATATTCTCATAGCATAAACATCTTGTGGTGAGGAGCTCCGTTACCTGCATGTTCATAGTATGAGAAGGAGGATGTACAAGGGCTTTAAACAAACTGAAGACACAAGGGGATCAAGTTCTGTGGTTACACAAATGAATTCATGGCATTTACAGGAGAAGGAGCCTCAGAGCTTTCATTTCCTTCTGCAGGTTCTTTCTCTTTTTTACCACTATACTGTCCAATAAAGGAGCCATCCTCATTGAACTGACCATTTACACCTTCTCCATAGTCAACTAAACTATCATCACTGTCTTCTTTTTTCACAGTTCTGTCTGAAGGTGTCCGGCTTCCTTTTTTTAGAGGTTTATGGTCCTCTGCATCACTGGAGACACAAACAAACAAACAAAAGGAATTAGCTCATGTATTATATAGCAAGACAAAATCAGCCATGCATGCAGAGTTTATAAAAAGCATGTGGGCAGCCCTATAATCCTTTAGTAAACCCACACTACATTGTAGAGACAAATCAATATGATGCAGTTGACATGAATGCATGGTGTAGGAATGGTTTAAACAGAGAATGTCTTCAGTGGAGGGAGGGGGGCTCTGAGGGGGGAGTGTCTGTGGTTTCTTTTTTTTTCCTCCTCCCATCGTGCATGACTGTTCAATGATGAGGCCTGTGCCCTTGGCTTGGAAGCAATTTAGATGCAACTGCAAGCATTAAAATGTGGGTTGTAAAGTTATAAAAAAAATAATTTATTCGTTCTACAAAGTAACAAGCTTATGATGTGCCGTGAAGTTAGTCTGTTAAACTTTGTAATTTCTTGGACTCCTTGAACATGAATGAAGAATGAATTTGGTTAAATGAAATATACTGATTTTCTTTACTAGTATAAAGAAAATAGAAGTGCTGCATTTCAAATAATTTGTTACATAATGCAGGCCAGGCTTGCAATTTTCAACCTTACCTTTCAAGAGACCTACATATTCCATTAAAAGGGTGCAGAAGAAACAAATGAAAATAGCCTAAGAAGAAAAGCAAAGTCCATATCCTGATAGTGATCAGTATTTTATCAATAATAAGTTGCTCTTAAAATTGCTAAAACTTTTACTGTATTAGAGGTGAAGCAACAATTTACCTTACAGTAGCTAGAACTGAGGAGTTGAGAGCATGCTTAGCTTTTTTCATTACTTATCAGATCAACCGCTCTATCCTAATCCATAACTGATAACACGTTCTGACAATGATGATGGTGATTTGGAGGACAACAGAAAAAGGAAAGAAAGGCGGGGAGGAGAGGACCCTGGGGCAAAGTCCTGTGGTCTTTCCCTTGTCAGTGGGAAAGCTGCAGCACCATCAGCATCCTCAAATAAATCTGCAGCTGCAGTAGGCTTGTATTTCATGAAATTGATGTAGTTTGGCTCTTTTCAGAATCCTTAACACTGCACTTCAGTTTCAAGATGAAGATTTTGGAGCAGCAGCTCCAAAAACACTATTGCCAGCTGCACTTTTAGGTGCAATTATTCACCTTGTCTTAACCAGAACATGTGTCTTTATTTGCATGCAGGCTACAAAAGAGTAAGTGATTTTTGGTTTTTATTTACCTTATGGAAAATACAAAGAAACGTGTCTAGAATATCAAAGAAATTAAAATACATTTTTCAATATCCACAATATTAGACTGAATATATATTCAGCAAATTATTTTAATTCCTAAAAAAGAAGTATCTTAGTTCTTCCAATAATGTATTTTCTTTTTTTTTCCCTAATTAATATATTTGAACACCTAGAGAAATTATATATATAACATATACACAGATTGTATCGTTAGCTAATGACCTGCTGAGAAACACTTCACTATTGCTAGAAAACCATTACACCAATTTTCCATCAAGCTGCTTCTCTTCATCTCCTCATCTTTTTTCTGGCTTTGGAAGACTCTAAGTTATCACATTCTGAAAGAAGCACGCTTCTAATATGCATATACTTACAGAAAAAGCATACTAGAGATTTTATCCTTCTATGTATACACAAGAAAGAAGTGTTAGGAATATCTATCTTATTAACATGTAAGAAAACCTTCATGTTTAAAATACACAAAGGCAAAAACTCTAAACTCGCCTGTATTAGTCTTGACTTTGTTTAGTTATTGCTGTGTGGCGTGAGGATAAATATCGTATCATTGATCTTCTGTGCTCACTGATGTTGCAAACATATAGGCTAGTAACATTTAAAAGAATGCTACGCCAAAATGTCAAGCATCCAGCAGCAAAGTGCAAATGTTTAGAACAGTGAAAACACAAGCAGATTACGACGACTTTACTGAAGAGAGTTCAGTTTGGAAGGACCCTATATTTAAAAGGGTGAAGATAGAATCAAGTATTCAAAAATCACACACAACATAGTTGCTCCATTGCCCTCATCAGAGGGCATTAGAGTCATTAAAACAGGCTACTCAAGCCAAATGAAGCCCAGAGCCTCACTTTGAAACAGTAACCGGTCCTATTCCCAAAGAAGAATGACCTGGTCAATGCTTTCTGGGTAATACCATTTAGTAAAGAACATTGCGCATATGGTTTGCTGTTTAATTTTAGGTGAATAACTTTATAATTGCTTACAGCATAATATGTAGGAATGAAAATAAATTAAAATTGCATTTGTACCATATTTCACCTGGTCAACAAACGCTGTGCAAATATTCTAAAGTGTGACCCTATCCAGTGTAATTCATGAGGCTGGAATATACAGTAAATACATTATACACCATCACTGTATTAAAAATATCCAAATCTTTGTGTTTAATGCAATAAAAAGCTCGATTTTCATTTGTAACTTAGATAAATCTGAGTATGGGAACTTCTGCTTCGGGTTGCTCTTAGGGTTTTCTTGTTTATATTTTTGTAAACAAAATTTATTTATAAGCCAAACAATGAAGAAATACTTACACAGTTGGTTGCATTGTGTCTGTGATTTTCCTATATTTTAGTAAGGATGCGGATTCTACTGTCTGTATAATTAAAAACAAACAAACAAAACTGCAGATTTACCCAGGAGTGTACCTGCGTGGAGGTGCACGCTAGTGTGAGAGCACAGTTACAGAAGATGCAAAAAACAAATCTGAACCCGGGGATTCCCTCTCTTTTTGCACTATACAAGTCCAGAAAGAGATTCTGCCAAGACTCTGGCAGTGAAAAACAAGTGGGATTATCCAGGGTGCTTTCCACTCCTTGTTCAGGAAAAGGAAACATATGCCATGGTACGATATATTCTTTATCAAACTGAATTATGACTCTTGTATTAGATGAATGCAACATTTTGGGTGGACGGGAAAGAAATCGAGGGAGAAAAAAAAACCACCAAGTAGGAGAGGGGAAAAAGAAAGAAGATACCAATGTTTTGGACAGCACTTTTGTAACCCTGGGGGTGCGGAACAGAGAAGGGACCCTGGTGCTCTGAGGAAATGAATGTATGTTCTGTGTGCTGCCAAGAAGCAAACTGCAAAAGCTGCTGAATTGTTGCATTATGAATATTGATGCCCAAAGAGCTATAGAACACCTTAGGCTGTAGAATATATTGTAGAATATATACAGAATAATATACTGTAAAAACATGTTAAAGCCATAAATTTTGATACAATTATCTGCAAGATTTGCTAATCTTGCTTATGATTGTTCATAAAAATATCCCAAAAGGCAACCAGGATAGATCATAAGTGATTTTGCTTACTGTCTTTTATACTTATCTATTGTAATATCTTGAAATTAAAACTAAAGTACAGATTGGGTTGACTAAAATTAGTGGAAAACAGAAGTTATTTTTGAAATGTGTCATGTATGCAGTGCATACAATTAATAGTAAGACAATAAGTACTGGGAGGGAACAAAACAAGAGGTAAGAAAGGCTATGAATTTCATATTTAGATCAGACAGCCAGGAAAGTTAAGTCTACGGGTACTTTTACTATTTGTTGTCTTACAAATAAATTCCATACTAGTTTTTTAGGGATGAAAGTTGCTCAGTGAAGACTGATATGTACCAGTCATTTTGATAAGTACTGATATGTATCACACACATTTCTTGCCCTTTTAGTTAGAATGGTGTTTAATATTAAAGCACACTCTAAAAGCACGATTTAAGTATTTTTCATAAACAATTGGTAATATATGAAAGCATGTTTCTTTTTCTTCTTACTTTAATGAAACACATAGCAAACTTGCAGCTAATGATTGAGACACGAAGTACAGAGGTGACAATAACATGTGTAAGTGCAAATACAAACTTATTTTTAAACAAAAGTACTTCCATTTCACAAGCTCATCAGTTATTGAAAGAAATATGTACCTTGAAATCTCCTTTCTTCTTTCAACTTTTCAATTTTTCTTCCTTAGATATGGGTACATGCAGCAACCAGTCAGAATGGGGAAGACAGTTTTACGATGCCTCTGCAGTCCAGCAGGCAACTAGTTCCCACTAAACTTTGCCACATTCATGGACATGCAAAAAGACTCAATATATGGTTAGCAATATACTACTTTTCCTTATAACACAACTCTCAGATGAAAGGCAACATAGAACAAACAAAACGGGTAAAACATTCTGGGCTATTGGATGCAGAACGAGGATGCAGACAATGAGAACTGCTGGCAGTAAATTACTTTTCCTGTGCCCTCAGGTCAACAGCCCAGAAATGTTTAAGTATAAGCAGTCATGTAAAGCCATAGAAGTACCTTACACTATGGCTTCCCTGCATGCTCCAGGAGAACCTCTGCCCCAATATCTAACACATTTCTGCTCACGCTCCTAAATTAATAGGACTGTGCAGCTAAAAAATGCTTTCCCTATACACTTATGCACCTGTATCAATCCAGACTTCAAAAAGTTTTAGTATTTCTAATCTAGCTAAAACATAAGCACATCTATATTAGTTTTCTGAGTCGATTTTCTTTGGCATTTCTGTAATACTCAGTCATTAATCTTGGAAAAAGCTGGAAAAACTGGTAGATTAAGATCTGGCTTTAAATGGCAAAGGGTTGAAAAAATTGCTGTTAGTCAAAGAACCTGACTCACTCATTGTGAAAATTTTAAAGAAAAATCTGCCTGAGAGAAATTAAACCAAGATTTCCACCTTTACTATTTCTGGTGGAAAATTATAAAAAGGGAAATCAAAGAACCAATTTAAAAAGTAGTGACACAGATGTTCTAGAATCAAAATAAGAACCATCAAGGGCAAGTGCAGGGCCCTTCACCTGGGTCGAGGCAACCCCCGGTATCAGTACAGGCTGGGCAATGAAGAGATTGAGAGCAGCCCTGCCGAGAAGGACTTGGGGCTACAGGTGGATGAAAAGCTGGACATGAGCCGGCGATGTGCACTCACAGCCCAGAAGGCCAACTGTATCCTGGGCTGCATCCAAAGCAGCGTGGGCAGCAGGTCGAGGGAGGGGATTCTGCCCCTCTACTCCGCTCTGGTGAGACCCCAACTGGAGTCCTGGGTCCAGCTCTGGAGCCCTCAGCACAGGAAAGACATGGACCTGTTGGAGCAGGTCCAGAGGAGGCCACAAAAATGATCCGAGGGATGGAACACCTCTCCTATGAGGACAGGCTGAGAGAGTTGGGATTGTTTATCCTGGAGGAGAGAAGGCTCCGGGGAGACTTTATTACAGGCTTCAAGTACTTAAAGGGGGCTTAGAAGAAAGATGGAGACAGACTTTTTAGCAGAGCCTGTTACAATAGGACAAGGGGCAATAGTTTTAAACTAAAAGAGGTAGATTCAGACTACATACAAGGAAGAAATTTTTCCCAATAAGGGTCGTGGCACAGGTTGCCCAGAGAGGTGGTTAGATGCCCCAGCCCTGGAAACATTGAAGGTCAGGCTGGACGGGGCTCTGGGCAACCTGATCTAGATGAAGATGTCCCTGCTCGTTGCAGGGGGGTTGGACTAGATGAACTTTTAAGGTCCCTTCCAACCCAAATGATTCTATGAGTCTATGATTGCTAGGTCCCCTGGAAACACACCAAAGCTGCAATAAAACTTGAATAACTACATGAGAAAAAAAAGCTGTTGTAGTTACAAACTATATCCTCATTGTTAATCATCCCAGAACAAGAAGGAAGAGTAATATATTATCTAGGAATCTCAGAACTCTCCACCACCCATTTCCAGAAAGTCTCCCATAGCATATCCACGAATTTCTAGGAAAAATATTGTGTGGCAAAACATTGAAGAAAAGAGGGAAAATAATGCAACAAAATGTGCAAATGTCCGGTGTAACCACACTAGCAGTCCTACCACTGTAGTTGCCTTGTCCTGTTTGATCTTCCTAAGAACATTTTGCAGACTGCAATGAGACACTAGACTTTCTAACTTGCTGTGAAGTTAACTAAGAAATGCATGTTTGCAGTCTCTCTCTACCCATGAATCCGCATGTCTGTAGATACCGTAACTTCTTAATTTCTCTTGATTTAGGGCCCAGGATGGAAATTAAGGCCGATTTATACACCTACACTGATGTGAACAGGAGCACTAGATAGTCTTTAATTTTAATCTAAATAAACATATATTTATGGTACTTTTTGTATTTCTTGCAGTTTCTTGGTGTAAGCATTGACTGTCCACAATTTACTGTCTCAGTCTTCTAAAACTCAGGAAACCACTGGTTTCTGCACTGTAGTGCAGCTTGCTACAGAGGTACTGTTTTCCCTTATTATGTAAAAGTGCAGGTATGACTCCTGCCACAGGAACATAGTGTACCCAGTCATTCTGTGGTTCCTAAAACACCTATGTTTTCTAAAGCACTATTTCCTTCATTAGACTGATATGGCAGGAAAATCCGATGTTGGCTGGTTCTGCAGAAAGTATGCTCTTTGATGAAGTCGAAGAGTGCAAAACTTCAAAGAAGTTTTTGTTTGGACAACCATCCCAAGAATACTGGGAGCCCTAGAAACTGAATGTGACAAAAAAACCTCCCCTAAAATTGAAAGCTATAACTTTTCTAGAATACCTTATTTAGTCATTAAGATTTAAGTAATTTAATAATTTAAATCTTAAAGCCCAATAAGAAGCATTGGGCTTACTTGTCCAGAAATATTGAAGTCTATTCAGTATAAATTTCCAATTCTTTCAGTCTTCCCAGTTTCTGAGAAAGGAGGAAGCAAGTCTATGTTCTTAGAAAGTTCCTCGTGATGGTCTGGTGTCTCTCTGAAAGTGAGATGTCCTTCTGTAATTGGCAAGAAATGACTGTGAGACCTTATACTTTCCCTTCCCTCCTTTAAACTTCGGAGGAGAACGAAAGGAACTCAGATGCTTGTGAGGATAAGAAAAAGAAGAGCTTCCAACAGAGCTCTTTTTTTTCAGCTGATGTAAGGAGTGTTTGTGTTCTGAGAAATCCTTCATGACCCGGACCAAGGATTCACCAAATAGCTTGCCACCTGTGTATGGTAAAGACAGCAGTTTACATTTCAGATCTAGTGACGACGTCCAAGGACGTAGCCATATAGCTCTCCAGGCTACAGTGAGGCATGCCATATTTTTAATGGTGAGTCTAAGAGAATCCTCAGCTGCGTCATGGATAAAATCAGCTGCAATTTTACATAGCCTGCGTTTTCTCTGCATGGCACTAGATGGGACCCATTTCTTTTTGAATCTGGCTTGTTCTTCCTCCAACCATATTAGTAATGCTCTAGAAGCATAAGTGCAGTAGATAGATACTCCAAGCTGGGCTGCAACTAGCTTGAAAGATCTTTTAATTGCTTCCTCAACCTTTCTATCAGTAGGATCGTTAGGGAGAGCATCCATACTAGCAGGCACTGATAGTACAGAATCACCAGTAATCAGTGCTCTGTCTACCTGAGGCAAGGTCCCCCACAAAGCAGCTTTATCAACTGGAAAAGGATAGAGTTTATGTAGGACTGTCGGGACTTCATGCTTTGCCTCAGGGTTACCCCAAATCCTACAGACAAGATCTTCCACTGCTGAATGGATAGGAAGTGCTTTATCTATCTTGCCTTCTTCAGAGGGGATAGGCAGTTCTTCTGAAGCACATTCAGATTTGGAAGATTCTAGCATTAACACTCTCTTTATGTGCTTGAACAGATAATTCTGATTCTCCATGTCAAACTTACGCAGAGGATCTGGTCCTTCTTGGTCTTCTGTAGGGGACTCAGATGACACTTCCCCTTCTTCAGGGGATGACTCAACCTCCAAGGCCTTGTCAGCCTCAGATTTCTCCTTCCCAGAAGCTGTTTGATCTTTTAAACTGTCCATATGGTCAGACTCAAAAGTTTGGGAACTGCTCCCCGTTGCTTCTAGAGGAACCACTGGAACTTCTCTAATTGGTACCCTGGGATGCTTTACTGAATGGGACCTCGCCTGTGCCACAGAAGTTATACTTTGCCTGGCTGCTGTCAAAGCATCCTTTAAGACAGTAGCTAACTCAGGCAAAATTACAGATTTCATTAATGAATTCTTTTCAGATTCAGAGAAGTGAGGAGTAGTAGAAGGTCTTACCTTCCTGTGGTAGGAGCTCTGAGTGTCTTCTGAATCTGAGCTGTAGTCTGGGGTCTGGCTGAACCAGTGTTGGAGAGGAGAATGCTGCCTTGCCAGTGAGCCACGAATTGAGTTGCAGCTGAGGGGTTGCTGGAAAGGGGATGGCTGTCCTGCCTGAGAATCTGAGCCCTCCTCCGACCCCATTATCTGTTGCTCAGAAGCATGTTGTCTAGAGCCATGCCTGTACTTCCATTCGTCTGACCTTTTTTCCTCTCGGCAGAGGGAAGCAGAGACAGAACTAACCCTTGTAAGCTCTGAAGACTGCCTAGCCCTCCTCCTGGTGTAGGAGGTCTCTGATCTCGTGCTGGAGTATTGATCCCCTGACCTTCTGAAGATGTTGGATCTCTCAGATCTCACAGACTTTGCTTTGGTAAAGACAGGGTCTGCTTCAGGAGAATTGGCACAGCTACCTTTTCTTTTCTTTTCCTTGTCCAGTTTCTTTCCTGTCCAAGCAGAAATGGACCTGAAGTGATGAAAAAAGTTCAAAATACTCGAATTCCTAGATCTTTCAAAAATTACTTTTTTTTTCAAGGGAAACCCTATACCCTTTTTCCTCAAGGAAGCACTGCATCATGACCACTGTCATGTGAGGCAGACAAACTGGGAACTGAGGGACTGCAGTGATGCTGGGCTGCAGAGAGGGTGCCAAGATATCTTCTGTAATCTGACTGGTTGCTGCTGCTGCTGCCCTGTCTCTAAGGAAAAAAGAGGAAAGCCCAATATAGACTAATTACACAGAAATACATTTTAGAAAGGAGTTTTTGCATGGTAGATAGGATGAGCTCTTTCATGTGAACAAGTCTGAAAGCTTGGCATGCGCCTGTCCGCATTCACCAGACATGAGGTGGATAAATGCATTATGAAATAATTTAATAAAGCACTAGATGATTCTATAGATTAACTCAAGCCACTCGAATACGGAGACATAAATTCAAATCTTGCTACAGGTCACACATGAAAGCAGACCTGAATAGTCTTATTCTGCCTGAGAAAACATGTATTGAGGTCATATAATTTGTACAATTCTGTACGAGGTCAGTTTCTGCTGCTGAAAGTTCCAAGTATTGAAAAACAGAGGAGCAATAAAGGAGAATGCAAACTGGACTGCCTAGGAAAACTTATACAGTACTTATTTACCTCTGCTTCCAAACATTGCTTCACACTTCCCTTTTTATCAGTTGAATTTAATTAATCCATATGCACTTAATACTGTAATAAAATACTATTCTGAACTCATTAACCTAAGAACAGAGTATTGTATTTTTTTAAAATTAAGGAAGATGAAACAGAAACTGGTCTTTGGCATTAAGAACTGTAAACCTTTTCCAGTCAGATCAAGAGGAACACTTCCCTTATATGAACAAGCTATGGCAAGAGAGTAGAACCTTCTTGAAAAAACTGATTTTTCTATGAGCGTTTGTAAATGTCACACCTTCAAAATAATAAAGGGCTTCTACAATGCTTTTGACACAGGAATGCATTATAAAATCTATTCTAACACCCATGTAAAATATAATGATATTGACATATTTAGAAACAATAACATTATTTCCTGTACTAATCAAAAACCAACAAATAAAATGCTGTTTATTTAGTAAACTATACTCATAATTTTTCTATGAACAGACTTGTTGAGGTATGC
This sequence comes from Phaethon lepturus, assembly GCF_000687285.1. NCBI lineage: Eukaryota > Metazoa > Chordata > Aves > Phaethontiformes > Phaethontidae > Phaethon > Phaethon lepturus. Next base: position 19,816 of record NW_010563999.1, read on the forward strand.
TTTTTGTGATACCAGGAGATTCACCTAGACTACATTTAATAGAAAGGAAGAGAGTCCTTTCTATTAAAGAGCTATGTAAGAGCTGTGTTGCATGCTTTGAAGCTGCCTGCTATGTATCTTGTACTGAAATACATGAAAGGAAGATTTGTTTTTTCTTGTAGGACATTCCTGACATTCCTTCACCTCTGTGTATAACATCACTTCCTTGTTACTGGATTAGGTGTTAGTACTGGCAGCCATTTAAAATGCATTTTCAAAACCCATAATGCTAAATGTGCCCTAACTGGGACACTGTATCTGTTATTTTACCTATCTGAAAGATGGGTTTGTAAATAAAGATTCCTCACTTCGAGACAATCATGTTTGAATCTGGATTTCACCTTGCATTAGTGAATGGCTTATTCTAAGCTTGGAAGTTAAATTTTTTTCTTCTAATAGTGTGGTTGAAATGCTATCTATAGTTCTATACAACACTGAGTATAGAATCGTTGTCAACACAGAAAAAAAGTTAGTTTTGAATTAATAAGTGTGATATTAAACACAGTACATGTGTGATATGAACAGTGAACATGAAAAACCACATCAGTTACTCACCTGTATTCACCAAATGTTCCATCATCTTCCTTCATAGGTTGTATTTCTGGATCAGCATGTGCGTCCTCCTTTTCCTTCACTAAAATATTTGAAATGGTAATTTTTATGATTAAATTGCAAGACGAGAAACCTTAAGTCCTTGATTTCTCAAACTGATCACATTTGGCTGGAATGTGGTTTGAATAAAAATCATTTTTTGAGCTGGGGCCTTAGGCTGTTACATTTTTTCTTTTGAAGGGAAAGATCTGCTAATTGTAAAATTTTATTTTCACTCAAGTACAAAATACTGTATGTCATTCAGAATTAGTAAAACTTTTTCTTCATTTCTAGCACTGAACAAAAAGTTTTGTTAAAAATCCTACTAAAATACTTTCTTATGTCATTAATAGAGCTATTGTTTATTGAAGTCTGAATAATTTAGGTTTACTTATCCTGGCTCCTTATTTCCTCTTGATTTTCCTCTCATACTGATTGATATAACTGAATCAGATTCACTTGTGTTGATTGTCATTTTGTACACTTTCTGCTTTCATTTCATGCAGTAAGACTCCAGAGAATCTTAAGTAGTATTTTAAGAATTACTAATATCGGAAAAAATAGGTTTGGTCTGTACATTTTTTCTTTTCTATAACATGATCAAAAGCAAAGCAAAACCACCTACACTGGAACCTAAATTTAACACAATTGTCTCTCTTGCACATCCTTGTCATAGGTTTAGTCATCATTCGCTGGTGGGAATAAATCCACACATCTAACTTGTCCCTATAAAACAACCTATGTAGCATGGTGTCCTTTGACACAGAAACCCACTAGCACCTGAGAAGACAGATATTTATAGAAGAGATATATTCCCCTAAGTTAAGATTGTTGACAGAGTAAAACAATATACTGACTTCTAGAATTATCTTTATGGTTCTTCCCTTTGCCTTTTCATTTCTGTTTTTTTGGCCACTGCTCAAATCTTTCCCTTTTTTAGCAGATACAGTTACATAAGTCAATATACAATCTCTTATCTTTTACTCTGGTAATTTACACACTTAGTTTATACATCATTAGTTTATATGCTATTAAGACGATATGAATCATTCCTGACAATATTTTCTAAGTCTATAATTACAATAATGCATAACACCTTGAAATGTATCTGGCTGCTATGATTTCATACTGAAATAATGTATCACTTTTTTCAAACCACAGGCAATCTCAAGATGACATGTTAAAATTGCGACAAAAGAGTCAGTTAACTTCGTGTTTTGCATTTGTCGCGATCTGTGGAACAGTACATTTGCAGTGACACAAGAAATATAATTAGCTCTAGAGTCACCGCTATAAACAGGAGTAAATACTGAACCTGGGAATTTTATAAACAGTCAAGTCTACCATATCTAGCCAATTGATAGCATTTTTATACGCGTGTGTGTACATCCATATGTATGTGTGCATAAAAAAATTAATAACTTACACCTAGTAATTCTGCAGAAGGGCATAGCAGGGGTCTCTACAAATTAATGACAACCATAGCATCCAACGGCCTTCTATGCTTTTACTCTGTTTTAACCTCTTCTAGATGGTGGCTCACTCCAAGTCCTCGCTACTCTTTTCAGTTTCATCGCTTCAGTTGTTTCACCCTCCTAATTTTCCTTCTCGTTTCTCAGTTCTCTCCACTAAGAGTCACTTTTCCTATATCCTCTGTAATCTCATTTTCTCTTTAAAAAAAAATCCAAATATTAGGAAAAAACCTATGATATCTTCAGCCTGTCATTCAACTTTCATATAACACTGTGTTCCTTAATCATCTGTCTTTTCTCCATGGGCATAGGCGGTTGGGACAGAAGCTTCTCTTACTTAATTTTTGCTATCACTACAAATCTTTGTTCTCTCCATAAAACAATTAAACAGTTAGATTGAGCAAAGTAGGATTCTTGTATTTAATAAGGTGATTATAATCTGCTATGCTAAGTTCAGCTACAAAAGATTTGCCTACGAAGAGGAAAAGTTTTAAGTGTTCACTGACACAAGTTTTCAGAAGTGCACTGGTCAAAACAAGGAGGAGAAATTAAAACAGAGTGTGGATTTATTTTCTTTTGTACTTTTGTAAGTACAGCTATCTTTTTCATGTCCAAATTAATACTATGAACTTTAAGAAGTTTGAGTTGATTTCAGATAAGCATTCCAGAGTCTGGATATTTATGTAATTTCCAAACATTTGGAGTCTGTGATATAGAACAGAATTTTTTCCTGAAATCACAATTTTACTTGAAAGTTAGCCGTTGTCCTTTCTGTTGTAGGTAGGAGAGGAAAAAGAAACATCAGATTATCCTTTGATGCCCACCTGAAGTCCATTCATATCCACTCATACCTCACAGCTGCTCTGAGATCCTATCAGGCAGCACTGCTCTTCTATGCAAACTGGTTGTCACTATCCTTTTCAAGAGAGCTTTAGTCTATGGACCTACTCCATAAACATAAATGTAAGACACGTATATGCACACATACATACATACACACATAAATGCCTTTTATAGTATGTATGCCCAGAGGAATTAGAGTTTTCCTAGAAGATGTATGTTGTATAGTTCAAATTTTAATTACAAATTATAAAATATTCTTGGTGATTCCTAGGCCTAATACTACCCCCACCCCCCCCAAAACTAAAAAGAAGAATTCTTACCAAGAAAAACTTACAGAAGAAAAAACAGCCTAACTGAAGGATGGTACCTTCAAATTTGGCTGCAAAAATGCAGAGGCTGAAGACAGATTCTGAGAAGGAGGGTAATGTATTTGAAACAAAATAATGTATGAAGGGATTTGTCCTAGGAAATGTGTTCCCACTACATTAATGCAACATGGTGGGTATGATCTGATGTTTCCACACTTTCTGACCAATGAAATTCTAACTCAGCTCATTTTAGTGGGTTAAACCCATCTGGATTAGACTTCAGAAAGTGGGGTGGGAGGACCAAGTATCTCAAACAAAGCTCAAACCTCTCTAAAGTGGTAATGCAGTAATATGACTCTCCAGGAATGAAGGAAATAGATAGATACTTTTCTTATGCTTAAATGGATTGAGGTTTTCTACCAACAGGCAGATTGCTCCTGACAAGCCTACCAAATGATAAGACTGATCTACCATATACACAACGTAAATGTAAACCAACAGCAAATGTAATTCCTCCAGTAAACCTGAAATCTGTGTTAATGGATTACCAGTAGCTGATTTTCACTCTTGTTGTTATATATCATACCTGGATATTTGCCACCCTTATTCCTCCTTATGAAGCAAACAATCAGTAAAATCAGGATCAGAAGAGCAACAGCACACATAAGACCAATGAACCACCCTTGAGTAGCGATGTCTACCTGCCGACTTGCCATAGCTAGAGAATAAAAGAAGAAAAATGAAATGTTTTGCTGCATTTAAATGCTGTGCTAATTCAAATAAATAATAGCCAGTATACATTCTTCATTACTTCAGAAATGACATTCACTGTGCAAATCATATTAAAAAAAATAGTGATACTGTGTTTTGTGAATATTTTCATTATTTAAAATGTTCCAAGTCCATGTGCATAGAATTTGCTTTTGAGTATGTAAGAATTCTGCGAACATTTAAGCTTAGCAACTACTTTGCAAAACCTGTGCACATACTACATTGCTTTTCACAAACCTCAAAACTACTCTCGACCATTTTACATTAATTAAACTATCGAAACAAAATTGCAAATTATAATTCACACAAACATGTCAATTGCATTCTCAAATTGAATAAAAAGCCAATACTCATTAGCTAATGCACTCCCATTAGTCTGAAATGGGGAAACAGATGGGTCATTCAAGACCCTAACATTAAATTTCAACTAAAAATCAACAATGAAGCATCCTTTAAAGCCTTATTAAGCATCATGTTTTCTTCCTCTCCTCAATTCTGTACTTCATCCTACAATTTATCATGATTGCCATGATTTAGCATTAGTGAGGACTTAGCACAATGCAACTGGGAAGCCTTTCCCTGTCACCGTCTCTCTCCGAATGCTGACTGGAGCTGGAAGATAATGTAAATGGTAAGCAAACTACACAGGAAATATTACAGTCACTAATAAGGACAGGAATTATCTGTGCGGTCTGGGGCATTGATCCCTCCTACTGGTCTTCAGTGCCATAGGAGGATTTTCCTGTGAAGTTTATTTTCTACTCTCCTGTTTGGAAACCTGCGACAGGCAACTGGCCTTAGGATTTGCTGTTGGAAGAAAGTGGGAAGGGTGAGAGGAGTTAGGGATGTGCGCTACAGACAGAAGAAGACATGAAATGGAGGAAGTTGGACATCCATCCAAACCTATCTATCTTGTGCATTCTTCACCTTCTCCTCCAGCCCCAAACCCAAGAATTTGAAACTGTATGAAGAGTTGCCCAACAGACCTCTCTCTATTTGGAAAGAGAGACAAAGATCACCTTCCCACATGAATATGAAATGCAAAACACTTCCTATGCATAACTCATGGCATTTGATTCAGCATTTGTTGTTTTTTCTGGCTTCATGAGATACGGTATTGGATTATTCACAGCCAGTACATTAGGTAGGATTTTAGTAAGGATCAACAGTACTTCAGATCTCAGCTTAGTAGTCACTTCACACTAGGACTGGATTATACTTGAGACCCTCAGACAGTCTTTGTTTGGATGCTGGGAGTACATCAGCTCTCATGGCACAACGTGTTTCACCCGTATCTGCTAGGGAAGGTCTGTAGACTTGCTTCCACTGAAGTGGAGGACACAACGCATTCGTAGCTTTACACACAGAAATGTGGAAGTCCCAGAGCCCCACAAAGATTTCCACCTCTCCTTAGAGAAGCTGTCTATATGGGAAGGCTCATAAAAGCACATCAGAGACAATCTGTTTTCAAGGGAGCATTGACTTTTCTAGACACAATTCCAGGTGATACAGCCTTGCTGGGCAGACAGCTAGCTGACAAGAGACTGCACTGTGCTGGCAAGCACACCAACAATAAAATGCAACGATATTCAGTTATAGGCCAGAATTCAAGCCCATGTCTCTATGTTATTTATCAGTTAAGACAAAGGCTGAGACAGCTGGCTTAAAAGCATCAAAAAAAAAAAAAAAAAAAAAAAAAAGTGGCGGTCTTAAAAAACAAAATCACAAGGGCAATCTTCCCCTGAATTATAAATCAACTTAAAATAAATTTTTATTTCCACTCTAAGGTTAAAAATATTTTGAGTTTTGCACATATGCATTTATAATAAGGCATTAAAGGTTGTATAATACATACTGTGACAAAATGCAAAAGCACATTTAACATTCAAATGTAGTAGGAAATAGCATCAAGCAAACAAGTCATGCATAAAAATATGCAAGATAGGTGGGAGAGAGTAAAGATGAAAACTTACTTATGTAGCTTCCTGTATTCTTTAACTTATTGCATATCCAGTAGGAAAGAGTTTCTAGATCTCATTGAAACTTTAAAAATGGCACAACATTTCCTGCTTACACTAAGCAAATTATCTGCTTCAGGCAGAAAGACATTTACTCTTGGTAAACTGCTAATGCAGGAGTCAGTGCAATCCACTGTACTGGTATGTTCAAACAGACAAACCTGCACACTACGAAGCTGCTCTATAGGAATGCTTGTCAAAGAAAAAAATGTGGCAAAAGTCTCATATATGAAATATTTCAGTTTCGTTCCTAATTAAGCACACATTCCATATTCCAATATTATCCTCTTTGTCCACCTCATTTTTTGTAGTGTTTAAACGCTTTCATCTAGGCTGAAGACAGCATGACACAACATTTTTGTTGTATGTAGAAATATGCTATGTATTTTTGTTGCATGTAGAAATATGCTATGCATATAATTAATGCTGAACCTTTCTGTTACTGAGAAGCAGAAAAGAGCATCTTTACAGTTCCTTCTTCCTTAACTACTCAAGGGCATGAGCCAAGGTGACTGGGTACATACGGGATTCCTTATCAACTGGCTCAGTATTTTTTGTGCAGAAAGATGCTTTTGGGAAGGTTTCCATTCGGCTTGTTTTGAATTATACTACAGTCTTGATCCTTGCTTTACTACTGCTTTAGACATTGGATATGTATTTGCCTAAAATTTTACATATCTGCCTTTACACCACTAGCTGTCCCTGGCATAAATAACCTCTGTGTTTAGCCCCTACAAATTTGCTTGGCACTGTTATTTAGCACCATGTTTTCAAAGCTTTCCTGCAACACGATAAACTGTGAACAGAAATGGAACAAAACAAAGCAAAAAATTATGATTTTAGAAAGTGCTCACTTTGAAACCAGCATATTCCTTATTTACCCCATTGTCTGATAATTATTACATATTGTTCAAGTGTATTTTCGTATTTAAACTACTTTCTTAAATCATAACATTCGGAAGTTGGTGAGGCTACTGCTAAGTAACTATGTACTGACCAAAATGCTTGGAATGAGCAGAAGTGGCTAGCAAATACACAACAAATAATAACAGCTGACCAAGAACATGCTGTGATGGCAACGACGTATTCAGCTAACATCCAAAAACTTCCAATAAAGCTCTTTCTCTGAGTTAAATAGACAAGCATTACTGATTTGCTGATGAAGAAATATGACTGAAACATCAACGTAAGGAACTTAAACAGCCTTATTGATTCACAGGATATAGTTGTGACTTCAAAATCTACATAAAACCAGTATATGACAGGAACAGAAACGTTTACAGGCAGGAATCTCTTAACTCTTGGATAAATAGATTACACAGTCATCAAATTGAATCCGCACTTCTGATTATGCAAACATTTTAGCCCAGATTTTTTGTATTAAAACTGATCATATACAGGTTGTTAGCTTTAAATATATATACTTGTCTCCATTAAATTACACATTATTTAAATATAGCCATCTAATGATATTAATTAGAAATAAATGAAATAGGTCATCTCCAGTGCACAGCACACAAGATGGAGTGTGAGCAGTGAGTATCTTGCCCCTAATATAAACAACAGACAAGTAGAGTGAATTGAAAGGATGCAAACATTGATAATCTACATAGTAAGTGTGCTGGCATTATTTAGGAGTTTATAAAATAAGTCAACATTGCTCTAAAAAAAAGAACATGCAAAGATGCTAGCTACAACATCTCTTAGCTAGAAGCAGTTCAACGTTTCAGCACTTGGTCTACCACGATTCTGACTACGATACAGAATTGGTACGGTGTGCCTCACCTGGACCTGTCTCAAACACATCCTCTGAACTCCTAAAACCAGACAGGCCCTCAGCACCAACCCGGACTTTATATGCTGTTCCTGGTGTTAAACCCTTTAAGACAAAGAAGCTTCGAGAACCATTTACAATTTCTTTTTTCCAATCTTCTTTGCCTACAAAAATTTTAGGAAAACAACATATAGGATTTTTAATTTTCTCTGTACTGTTGAAAGTTTCTAGACAGAATACTATTAACAGTTAGTTGACTAAACTATGGATTGGCTGAAAAAAAGAACTATTCTCTCAAAAAATAATAAAATCATATAAAATTATGACTTCAAATAATATATTGCATGCAATATATTGAAGAAGACATTGTACATGAATTACTAGACTATTTTAAACATTTGTTCCATTGTACTAGAGAAATACTATTTTAATTTATTTTTAAAAGGCTTATTGAAATTGCAATTATAAAGTACATTAAAATAGATTTTAATCATTTAATTAAATTACACGTCTGTAGTTTCAGTCAATATTTACTTTAGTCGAAAACTTCTACTTTGAAATCTGAACCTACTATATTTCCAGGTCATTCTTTTCTACCTTTTTCAAGTACAGTCTCAGCTGCTTTTTTGACCAATATCCAGAAAAATGCATTTATATTCCAATTTTCAGATAGGTCATCTTTAGTCATAACTTTAGAAGAACAGTATCTTGGCTGTATTTGCTAAATGTGTGTTTATCAAAGATTAAAACCTGCTATTATGCCAATTAAAGCACCTAAGTTGGTTGATACCTTACTTTATGGTTTAATTTAACACAGAATATTGTTTTTATTGGCTCTCATTTAATTCTTTTTTTTCTCCTGAATTGGGGATAATTTAGGATAACTGTTATATCCTATTTTAATGCAAGTAATCATATTTTTACAAAGGTAATCACTGCATGATAGACAATTTCATGCAAACTGCATTTTTAAAAGTTCACGTTCAAAAGAATTTATAAAATAATACAAAGGAACAAAGGCTGATATTCTATCTAAGCATCGAATACCTGCTACACATTGATATTTATTAAAACAAAAATTATTTGATCTTCCTGATCAAATTAAAAAAATAATTATTCTAGACATTTAAGAGCTATCATTAATACTGGGTCAATTTAGGACCACATTTACTATAAAAATCTTTGAAAATATAACTGAACACTTTAGCAAAATTTAATGAAATGACTTCTTACTGCCTGCTACACCATATTCAACATAAAAGTTCGCATGATCTGGTCCCTCATACTCCCAACTGATATTGGCATAGGTCTCAGCGGCAGCTGTTGTAACATTTCTGATCCTTGGATAAAGCGGTTGCACTGAATACACAACAGAAAAACAAAGCAGAATACGAAATTGTGACTTCATACATTAAATAAAAATATTTTAAGAAGCTACTATGTTAAATTAGACCATACAGAGGGCAAGTATAGTACATTTGTCATTGCTTCCATTACTGGAAATTAGCGACTAAAGTAGCATATTTGGTAATTGTATCCTAGGTAGTTACTACACTATGAAATTATAAAGTAAAATCTATATACTCTACTGAGCATGCCCTGTATCACAAAAACTGCCAAGTACTTAAAAATACCTAATTGCCAAAATTCTGGAAAATGCTATTTCTATTCCTCTAGAGGTAAAATGCAGAGAGCTGGAAAGTGAAAACATTGTCAGGATAATGGGAAATGGTAGGAAAGAACAGAGTTACGAAGGCGGTACACACTTCCCTTTATGCCACATGTCACTGAACGGACTGCAAATGCCTCAACTGCATGCCCTTATAGGATTTTGTCTCTATTGCATTGATAATGATAAAAAAGGAAGACAATACCCTTATAGAATGTTGGACGGACAGTGTGCATGACTGGGGAGGTTGCAAAAAGGGTTTCTGAATATCCTTCACCATCAGGGATAGTAGGAAAGAAAAAATAAAGAGTGAAAACACTTTGCATCGAAAAGTAACATTTAAATAACAGTAAAACCTTACCTGTTAAACGAATAACGCATGCACACTCTAAGTTCATGCAGGATTCAATTAGTTTCACCCGTTAAAATATGAAACGGCTAAGTGATACACATGTATTTGAAAACAAAGTGAGGTATGTGTACTGACACCTTTACTTTCACAGAACGTCCCTAAAATCAGCTTCACTAACATTATGGGTTCACGGCACCTTTAGGCATTGGAACATTGGACCTCAGATATTGGAAAGCCAGTATCAAAATACTCTGGTGTGAAGGACACCAGTGACTGGAATGCAAGAAGGGGTTCCTTCTAAGGTACTGTGTCTCACTGCTGACATTCCTGTTAGACAACAGTACTTTTCACAGATACGCTGAGTGCCCGCATCTATGAAAAGTAGTGCTTCTCTCTTCAGTGCCCTGTATTAGTCACGTCTTTGCTCATACCTTAATTCTTTGTTCTCCAATTATACTTGTTACAAATGGACATATATTTCAGTATTTTTATTTGCCTAATATTAATGAAAAATAGATTTTAACAGCTCTAATAGTGTAATAGCGCAGATACAAAGAGGATGCTACTCGAAGGCATGACATTAGTTTTCAATGAAAATGCCTCATTTGGTTTGTCACTGACATTTCTGTCTTGCTAAAAATATCTTTTCTGCTGGAAGCAACACTAACAGTACTTCCCAAAGGACCATGAAACATCAGAGGTGAAAACCTAGTCTCAGTAAAGACAAATGGCAGAATTCCAATGGCTTCACCTACACTAGAAAATAAAACAGGCAAAAGCCTGTTCTCAAGGAAAGAGGTGCTGCATAGATTTTATCTAGGTACTTAAATTATTTTCTTCTCAAAGCAGGATGGCCTTGTCCATATGGCTGACTGGAAGAAGTTCCAAATTAGATTCAAAGAGAAAACAGTTTGCTTTGGCATGGTAAAATAAATAAATCTCCATACAAGACCCTAACACAGACTAAATAATATGAGTACTATGTCTAGAAAGTTATAGTTTCTGAGTCTTTTAAAAAAATACCTAAATGATGCAATTTCCATCAATTCTCCTGAAAATGCAGTCTCATGATTACAAATTTTCACAATATCAGACTTTTTATCCCCATATTTGCATCAAATTTTTCTTCTTAACTCTATTTCAGTAGTACTCATTCAAGTCTTCAATCTGTATTAAACTAATTACTCCCACATTTGACGTCTTTGCAGGTAAGGTGTGGTTGTATTGTTGTGTTATTTTATATATAATTTCTTTCGCCAACCAAAACCGATGATGAATATATTATTTAATTATAAATTTAATTATTTGATAATAAAGAATATATTTATTTCTTGGCTAAAACCACCTGAACAAAATCAAATAGAAAGCACTGGATTGAAAAAAAAAAAAAAAGCCATCGAGGTTCCCAATCAACAACAAAACCCCTAAGAAATACCAGAGCTAGAGCCGTCTGTGGGAAATCTAGCCTGTAACCATATACACTATCGTGATGCAAGGGGATTAGATTCTGCTTCTCTGTGCCACTTGAAGTCAGCAAGAGAAAAGAATGGCGAGCTCTAAATTTAGAAGGGCACAGAGTCTGAGATTGCAGACAGGATATATAAACTTCCTTCCCCATTTGCACATAGGAACAGGTGTTAGTTACAATCCGCATGGAAGCATTTGTTTTGTACCAAGAAAACAACTGGTTTGTATTCTAAATATGACTTTGTTTTGTTTCATTAAATTGTATTTTTTCAAACCCGTATGTTCCTGGATTTTGCTCTTCCACAAAAGATGTCTCGTTAGCAGCACAACTGTATGACCGATAGCTGTCAGCAACGTTAAAGACAGAAGAAATTATTAGTAATAATCTGTTTCAAACTCTTGCAAAGAGATTCCACAGAATTATATCTAACTTCTCCCTCCTCATGCCCAAGCACTTGGAGATGAAGGAAACTGTCTCATCTTGTGTGAAAGACTCCAGAGGACAGACAGCTTCTGTACTACTAAGCAAATTCGATAATCACCTTCCCTGTAAAACCTCCATCATATCTTGTGTTCTGGGGTTTTTTTTTCCATCTCAAATTTCCAGTTTCTGCTCTGATCAAAGACTTGCCTGCTAGATTAAAGACTTGGTATCTGGTAAATGTCTTTCTGTCGATATGACTGTATATAACAATTAAGTTGGCTCTGAAAATTACCTTCATGCTCTTGGTGTATTAGTTTCTAAATCCCCTCAAGTGACTGACTTAGGCTTACACTTATCAGATGTACTTTCATCCGATTCTTACAACAGCTGTTAGCATAAATTTATCCATGTGTAGTATTTGGTTAGATTTAAGTTCTGTTTTTTTTTCCTATTGAATACCGTGCACCAAGAAACTTGTTCAGTAGCACATTTATTTTAAAAATAATTATTTTTTTATTTCTCCCTCTTCCTCACTACTGCTTGATCTAATTTTCCATCAGGTCTGGAAAGTTTCGGTTAAGTCTGTTAAATGTGTCACATCTGTAACGTGAACACACACATAAGAAGATAAAAGATGGCTGGCTGATGGATCCTGAGGTGATGAAAGCCTAGAGTCGAAGTAGTTACAACATTCAAAGCTTGTCTCCAATTTAAACAGACTCTTGTCTTCTCAATCAGCGCACTTTTATAATTAACCTCTTAGTTCTTCAACACGTTTCTCCGCACTGTTCGCAAATGCAAAATGTGTAATTGTCAGCTGGCAGAAATCTCAGCGTGTGCAAGCGCCAGCTGGTAAAAGCGGGGGCAGAAAGCTTTGTCTCGGGGAGCAGGGCTTTTTCAGCAGCGGAGCACTGTGCTCTCCTGATCTGTAACCAGGCAGGGCTCCCTGCAGCAGCGCTGGCAAAAGCGTCGCTCTAAAACTGATGGGAATGGATTGTTGGTAACGTTTTTTATACAGATCGACTTTTGTTCAGCTACCTCCAGTTAATTAAGCACTTTTATTCACGCTACGACACAATGCAAAATTTAGCTGGCACTTCTGAGTATGGCTTCATTCCTGTAGCAAGATATGGTATAAAAGGCATTTCCCAATGTTGAGAAAGGTGCCTAGGCTCAAAGTAAAATTTTCCTTTCTTTTCAAGTTAACTCCAGTGCTTTCTTAGGTGGAATTTTTTGTAGAGTTGTATTTAATCTTCTAGCCTTTCAGGAACACAGTTCCTCCAAATAACACACTTGCATTTGGGCTGCAGCTTCAATAGCATTTAGTAAGACATGACATGAGGTATGACAAGAGGCACCTGGACAAGCTCAAAGAATGGGCCCATACAAATCTCATGAGATTCAACAAGGCCAGGTGCAGGGTCTTGAACCGGGGTCGAGGCAACCCCCGGCATCAGTCCAGGCTGGGGGATGAAGGGATTGAGAACAGCCCTGCCAAGAATGACTTGAGGATACTGGTGGATGAAAAGCTGGACATGAGCCGGCGATGTGCACTCACAGCCCAGAAGGCCAACCAGATCCTGGGCTGCATCCACAGAAGCATGGCCAGGAGGTCAAGAGAGTCGATTCTGCAGGTGAGACCCCACCTGGAGTCCTGCGTCCAGCTCTGGAACCTTCAGCACAGGAAAGACATGGACCTGTTGGAGCAGGTCCAGAGGAGGCCACAAAAATGATCCGAGGGATGGAGCACCTCTCCTATGAAGAAAGGCTGAGAGAGTTGGGAGAAGAGAAGGCTCTGGGGAGACCTTATTGCAGCCTTCCAGTACTTAAAGGGGGCAATGACTTTAAACTAAAAGAGGGTAGATTGAGACTAGATCTAAGGAAGGAATTTTTCACCATGACGGCGGGGAAACACTGGCACAGGTTGCCCAGAGAGGTGGTAGATGCCCCATCCCTGGCACCATTCCAGGTCAGGTTGGACGGGCCTCTGAGCAAACTGATCTACTTGAAGATGTCCCTGCTCATTGCAGGGGGGTTGGACTAGATGGCCTTTACAGGTCCCTTCCAACCCAAACTATTCTATGATTCTATGAACAGATTTTAACAACAGAATAGGTACTCTCTCTCAAGATTTATTTCAGCAGAATAATAAATTAAGTAGTCCCCAAAGTGACTAAACTTTAGGAATTTTCATGGGATTCACCTGATGTCCAAGAAAAAATGGCAGTGAGGTGACAAGCATACATCTGAATATTGGTGTTAAATGGAAAAAACCCACAAAGCAATATATTATAGACAATTAGTTAAAATGCATATATAAAGAGAAAATTAAATTCAAAGGAACCTCCCCCAAGAAAAGATGAAGGAAAAGCATAATAGATTCCATCAGAGCCTGTAAGACACGGAGGAGGGTTTTGCTTTTGTGTGCTTTTTAGCCTACAACTTTTACAGTATGAAATCCAAGCCTTGGTGTAACAGTAGGAGTGAATTCCATTTCTGGCAGTGAGAAATGGGAATTAGTGACTTCTAAGATTATTTAGGCTATTACAAGAGCATTCCTGTAGTGCAAGAAATACAGAAGACAAAGAAGAAATTGTCCTGGTTTCAGCCAGGGTAGAGTTAATTTTCTTCATAGAAGCTAGCGTGAGGCTATGTTTTGGATTTGGGATGAGAAAAGGTTGATAAGGTGCTGATGTTTTGAGTTGCTAAGTAGTCAAGGACAGTCCAGCTTCTCGTGCTGGCCTGCAGCGAGCAGGCTGGGGGTGCACGGGGAGCTGGGAGGGGACACAGCTGGGACAGCTGACCCAGACTGGCCAAAGAGATATTCCCTACCATATAACGTCATGCTCAGTATATAAAGCTGGGACGAAGAAGAAGGAAGGGGTGGAGGGACGTTCGGAGTTATGGCGTCTGTCTTCCCAAGAAACCATTACGCGTGACAGAGCCCTGCTTCCCTGGAGATGGCTGAACACCTGCCTGCCCATGGGGAGTGGTGAACGAATTCCTTGTTTTGCTTTGCTTGCGTGCGCGGCTTTTGCTTTACTTATTAAACTGTCTTTATCTCAAACCATGAGTTTCCTCACTTTTACTCTTCTGATTCTCTCCCCCGTCCCACCGTGGGGGAGTGAGCGAGCGGCTGCGTGGTGCTTGGTTGCTGGCTGGGGCTAAACCACGACAGAAATGTAGGAAATCATTTCACTGATAAGCATTTAGCGTGGCATGGATTTTGTGTGATGTCCACAAAGCGAAAGGTATTTGCAGGAAACTTTGCATTGCTATAATCATCATTTTCTCTAGTCTAGCATGCCAAGCATCATCATTGTTCCCAGCAGACTTAAAGGTGGACAAAATAGTGGTTCGGCATATCGGGCTGTACTGAAAGAATCACATAGATACATCACAGAGAAGTACATAGGGAGGGAGTGGCTGAAGGAGCAGTATAAAAATACTATAATCAACTTGAAAAGAAAAAACAGCTTGAACTTGTTAGCTAAAAATGTGGAGACATTATGTGAAATGATTCCACGAAGGAGGGAAAATATATGGTTCTACAAAGAGATCAGAGATATGAACACAGCTGAGAATGATTGCTAGTCCACAGTGAAGAGCTACGTATTGGAGATTCAGTCAGAAAATAAAGAAGCATTTCAAACCCAAAGGCTAGACTATTTGTTTTATTCCCTTGCAATGAAAGTATTTCTGTCAATAATACTTGAGATGTGAAGTTCACATGAAGAAGGCAGACCAGACTGAGAACCGCATTGACAAGAAGCATTAGCTTCAGTTAAAGGTGACTGTGATCTCACAAGCTTATTTTAATTGCAGTTCAGGACTGCCAGTTACCAGTGCTGGTGTGCATGCAGACTGCAAGACCTTGCTTTCAAATAAAAACGTTGACTAAATCAAAAAGAAATTAAAAAGTGAACCAAGATGGCTTGTGAAATGAGAGTGACACGTCATGCCGTGACTCCCTACACTTCAGCTTACAACAAACACAATAATGAGCCCCTGTAACAGTTGATTTTAATCATGAACTTTCATTTCTACCACTGGTCAAATTTGTTTTCTCTTCCTTCCTCTATAGACCAGATATTTAAAACGTCTAATGGAAAAGGGTAGGAAAGACTTGACTCCAGTGATCACCTGAGTCACTTTCCAGCTGCTACTGTAATTATTTTAAATATAATCAGGTTCTTATTCTATATATAATCAGGTTCCCCAATTTTTCTCACAGCTCTGTTACCTCATGCCTGTCATTAGATGTCAATACATAAATGTCAATATCAGTGCATACTGCTTATCTAATCTGGGTATAATACATGAAGTTTAGTACATGCAGTTTTCAGACACATTTAGAATACAGGTTGCTAAGAAAAAAACCCAATTATTTTTCCTTTGTTGTGCCATAATTTGATCAAATTTAAGTCATTCGTAACATCACAGTATTAGAAAGGAAAAAACATAGTTCAAGGCAAATGGGAGTATCGACTATAACAGGATAGCTTGCCTGTCTAGTAAAATAACGTGTCTCATGATTTACTCACGTGGCTTGTGAGAGAATGACATGGAACTGCTCTGTTAAGTTTCTCTTAGATAAGAAAAAACCTCAGTTCTTGTAATTTGCCAAGACCCATTGCATTTCTGCTACTTGATGCAATGTGACTGTTTGTCTAAATGACTTTTTTATTAGGATGATGCCCATATTGTAGGGAGACAATAATTTCTTCCTTATATTGCCCCCCATTCGAATAGAGCTTCTAAGTTCTATTCAACCTACAGAAAAAAAAAAAAAAAGATTCCTTTATCTAAATCCCTTAGCCTTGACCTCATATTTCATGTTTTCATCTAAAATTGTTATTCTACCTTGTGGGAAAAATACACAAAACTTGCTTCTCTTACTTATATGTCTAGAATATACTGGATATCTTTACTTAACAGCAGTACAGTCATTATAATCAAACTCAGTTGGGACAAATATTATAAGTGTCAAGTGTAGCAGTAAGCAGACTGTGGTTACTTTCATTGGTTTTAAAGTAGTAAAAGACAATGAAGGGTTCACGCCTGTCTAAAAAGATGATAAAAGACACATGGTGTCAAGAACTGCAATAAAAATACTGAGACAAGCTAAGATCCTTAGATTTACCACAGCAATATTTCCTTCTACACTTTAATATACAGTTTTGCCCTAAGAAGTGAAATGTCACAAGTTGCACAGTTTGCCCAGGTTTAGATGATTTGAATTCCTTCAGCATCTCGTGTCTCATGTTTCTAGCTGGTCAAGCTGCAGGTCTTCATGGTCAGCTAGCCAGCAGAAAACACCAAGTACAGAAATTTCAGTGCAATTTAGGCTGCCTGAATCTGGGACTTATTTTCATCTTGACCTCCAAGATGAATGTGCTCAAATTGAAATACGAAGGATAATTACATTTTCCTGGTAAGTTCTGCCCTTCAAAATGAAAAACTGAGATTTTCTGACAGATCATAAAAAAGTTAAGGATATCTAAATTTCAACACCTCCTTGCTTCGGCTTTGGGTCCACATTAGTAAGAACTTTATATACGTATAGGCCCTCCTGCACTTAATGGAGGTGTAAAAATTCACTGCTGGGTGTGAATTCACTTCTTCTTGAGTGGGCTGAGTATTTCTATCTTCCAAATCCACCCACTTATGAGACCAAATAATTTGGCACTTGATGTTGATAATATGATCCTCCTTTTCCTTCCTCATAATCCCTGATCAGCAGCAAAACAGTTAATCATGTTAATGTAAGTAACCACTGAGAACGTTCATCTCAGACCTGCAGCAACTCAGATGTCCTAACAGATGTCATGGCTTTAGTTCCATCCTGTTTGCAGTTCCGGTTTTCTTTGCAATTGTAAGAGGTAGATGCTACAGGAATATGTGAAAACTTTGAAACCATAAACGGCATGGAACCAAACGAAGACATCTGTTTAGTTTTCAGCAAATCTGAGATGACAGCTCTGAAATGTGAGCTGCTCCAGCTGATCTTACAAATAAGATGCTTTCTGCTAGCCACAGATTGTGATACAGCTATAATTAGACCTCAGTTTCACACAGAGAATCCATTTTTCCTTCCATGAGGTTTTATAGTTGGCTATAAATAATGAGAACTTAATTTACATTTCTGCTGTTAATGTCCAGGACTACAAGCCAGTTTGATTGTTCCAATCTATGCTGACTTCTCAGCTACAGCTAGACTAAAAACAGTAAGACAGACTTGTCATTAAAATAAATCCACAGTGCCATACACTTACCAGAAATACATCTGATATTAGAATACACTTATATATACATATATAAATATATATTATATATGCACAGATGCATGCACACATACATATATAGAATCTGATTTATAACAGACTGAGTGAATGAAGTTCTTTTTTATGGCTATTATCCTTCAAAACACCTGATAAGTGCAAAGAAAATATATGTAGAACCATTATGCTGTCTCTTTCAAGTTTGTAAAAAATGTTGGGTATTTCATGTGCAGAGTTCGATTTGGGATGTTTACGGTCTGAGAATCTGAAGTACAGATGTTTATTAGTGTTAATAACACCTCTGTGATAAAATGACACATACGTATAGAGACACATTTCTGACTCATAGCTACCTAACAGTCCTCAGAACAATCTTTGCTTCTGACAGTAAAGGTGTCAAAATTCATAAAAACTGTGTGCAAAAATGTGAAGAACCCTTGTTTGACAGAAGAACTGCATCATAAAGAACTAGATATGACTGGATTCAAGAATAAGGATGATAATAGGTTCCACTCACTGGAATGTCCTCAAGTACTCACAGGATTTGTGAACCTAAGCCAGCAGGAAGCCATGTGCCTGTACATTCAATCTGATACTCAAACTGAGACGTATACAGCGGGTATTGTCAGTCATCTGTCTCCTATGCACAGTTGGCTCGCAAATGAAATAAATGTGATCAAATGGGTAGCATTAATCATCAGTGAGAAAAAGAACGCACCTACTTTTTTAAAATAACTAATGCACATGGCACAGGCAGTAAAAAAATCTCCTTTGCAAAAGTGCTGTTTTTTTCTACTCCAGCTAATCAGTGCTAGTGCACCTGGATCCTGAATATTTATGGCAGTGACATACATTTGTTAAGTGTTTAGAAATAATTAGACTTTGCTGAAGCAAAGCTAATGAATTCCCCTGGAACTCTGTGGCAAAATAAACAGATGAAAAGTATTAATAAGCCTTCTGGATTCTTTTTTTTTACAAAAAAAAAACCCCAAACAACAAAACCCGCAAATGTTTTCTTCCAGCACTGATTAATAATTTGTATAGCAATGTGTAGTCCAAGATTTTCTGTCCTTACCACTGCAATTTCCCCATTTGCAACACTGCAAAATCCACACATTAACAAATCATGCAGTATTTTACCTTTGCCTGCACCTACAGCAGGACGGAGAATACCAGCTTTAATGGAGGAAAACAAGAATAGGAACACTATATAATTAGATACAACACCAAAAGGAACATACATATATAATTTCGTTATAAACCATGAAAGCATGCAGACCAGATAAAGTGTATTAATTCAAATAAATTAGAAACAATCCACTGATGCTGAACACTGACAGACTATTACAAGACAAAAATTAATATACATGCATTTACAAAATTTTATTGCTCATGCTTGTTAAGATTCATTATTTAAAATAAATGTAGTTCACATGCAACCTTAATACACTATTGGAGAAATTGTATTGCATACAAACTCATCTATGGCAATTCCAATAAACTATAATTTTACTAAGTCTAAAAATATGTGAAAAGATGGTATCAAAATGGACTTTTACTATTAAGCTGTGCAAAATCATAAAAGGCATTCCGCTCAAATTTCCCATTTGAATTACTCTTATTTTATTAAGCTTTCATATTTAAATAAATAACACCTTCAACAAAAGAACTGCCAAAATCAGAGATCTAGAATGGCTATAAATGTAAAAATCAATAGTGACAGGACTGGACAATATACTTAAGAGTACTGAAATATTATACAATGCCACCAGTTACTTGGGGCCATAGATGACAAATTTATTTCTGCAGCTTTTTTGAAGTTACAGTTTTTGCCAGCCCTGTGAAAAACACTTAGACCTCACAGAAGCTGTTGTATACTTCAAAAGAGAAATAATTTCCTCTAGCCATAAAGCTGCACCATTTCAGTATTTTTCTCTGTGATCAGAGAAGGTCAATGAAGCAGAATGGAGGAAGACCACTTAAAATGTACAGTTAAATGAAACTTTGAAGCCCAGAAAAGCCAGTCTTCGGTCTTGCAAGTTTATATCAAAAAGAGGGGTTTTACTGTCAAAAAGAGGGGCTTTAGACCAATTTCTGGGCTTCCACTACAGTGGAAAACGTTTGCACATCTTTCCTTAAAAAATATTTAAAATCTTTTATTAGTGTATGACACAGTTAAGAAAGCTCTAGAGAAAACTTTAACAGGGGCTATTTCCTTAACGAAAGGAAGAAGTAGTAATACTTGTAATAAAATCCATAGTGGTTTTTAAAGTCAATGGGTTTTCTTTATACATACCAACCTTACCTTCATCCATTATTGTTACTGCTTCCTCAGTTATCTGACTTCCTGATCCAACTGAAGTTTGTGCATTAAAGTAAAACTTGTACCGTGTGCTGTAATTCAAATTTTTTAATATCAAGCTGCTCTCGTTGGCAGGAATTCTTATCTCTACCAAGGGACCTAATTCATGTGTGTTGTTAACTGTTGTTACAAAAAAAAAAAGATTGAGTCAGGAAAATTTTATACATCATCATTATGTTAAAACAGACTTTTTTTATTTGTATTTATTTGATCTGTTTGTCTGCTGCATTGTTCCTTTCAGGTTATATGAATGATAATCTAAAGTTTCAAAAGAAAGCCATCTTTGTGTAAAAAGGATCTATGCAAGGGGCTAAAATTCAACACAGATATAGGAAACATCCACAAGTTTTTTAAGTTCAGGTTCCATTCTTGTAAGTATCTGAATCCAAATCATCTGAACACATTTGGAACACTGACCATTAAAAAATTCTGAAACTCTAAATCTGCTGCCTCACAACAAATTCAGTATGCTTAGGAAAAAAATACTGAAGTGACTTGTACCTAATGCCAAGGAAGAGTGGAAGTTGGTAAGTGGAAGGAAACAAACTTCCTTCACCTGTTCCATGCACACAAATCTCCTAATCTCTGTGTCACTGCTGACAAATTTCTGGGCAAGTAAGCAGTGGCATGGGGATCCTACAGAAGTGATTTATAGCTCTGATATGAGTAAATGGTACATTTGTGAGTTTTTCATTTTAAAATCAAAATATCATGAAAATTGAAGAAGCAGAGAACAATATAATTGGATGTATTTTGATCTACTTCAGTGGTATTTTCTCTGTGGCTAGAATATAGGATTTGTAAGTGGTAGTATCATGCTTCTAACTTGGCTGTCAATATGTAGGACTTCATCTCCATTTTTCTGTGAAGCTTGGTTTGAAGAAATAAAAGTAATCGAAAAATGCTAGCCTTGTACTTGAACAAGTGAAGTTTTCCAGATAGAGTCATCTATAGTGTCAAAATACATTAATTTTTTCAAACTTGACATCTACAATGCAATCATATCTTTTGTATATTTTAAATTTACCATAATTTTTTCTTAGTAAGTGGATTGCTATTTGGTAGACATATTGTCTAAGTTAGAGTTATATGTTCATAATTAACTCACTTGGCTGAAACTTCAGTGTATATGATGTCAAAACACCATTTGGATGTGTAGGTAAACCCCACTCCAGAGTCAGAGAGTCCAACGTTGGGTTAGTGATCTTCAAAAAGGAGGGTGAGCTAGGAACTTTTAAGAAGAATATACAGTAAATACAAAGTAGATTAACTTAAAACAGCTCATGAATTATTAGTTCATAAGACTATTACTGTATTGAGTCAGATTATTATTTTATGACATCAAAGATGCAAATTCAGCAATTACACCCTTAGTGTTCTATTTCTGAATATACCACATTGAAGTTTATTCTCTAGCTTTCTCATTTCATACCTCCTTCAGGGGTCCTAAATACTTTGTCTGGGCTTGCTGGTCCTTCTCCTTTACCATTAACAACTCTAACATTCAGCTTGTAAGAACTATAGGGCTCCAGCCCTGGCAACATTCCGAAAGTCTTGTTTCCCCTGAAAGTCAAGATCTTTTTTTCTACATGCCGCCTACTCCTTCTGGATAGACTCTGCACTTTCCAGTAGTAAACCTAAAGGCAAAAGAAAATCTACAGTGAGTGTTTAGGTGTTCTGATTTTATAAACTCTAAGCATTTCCATGAATATACATGAATTTTAGGTAGGAATAACTGCAATTTTAATAAGCTCGGGTGAGGCACAGTATAGAGCTTTCCTGCTCCAGAAACAGACCTTGTCCAGAAACAGTCATGTCTACATAACTGGGTGAACCTGCCAGTTCAGCTAATGCTCAAGGCCAGTTTGACACAAATTGTGATTTGGAACTGCATTAGTATGATGATTCTTATGTTAGCAAGTCCGTCTGAGAAGCAGGACTCATTTATACCATCCATTCTTGCAGTAAGATGTCTACACAGCTGCCAAAGCAGACTTGCACTTTGCCACGTTGTTATGTCATACACCTGATTATGCTATTCCCTGTGATGTGGAAGCTAAGTAGATACTTTTAAATGGGAAAGAAACCAATAGATTGTCGTGGCTGAAAAAACACACAAGTTCTGAAAGGACTCTGAGGTTACAGTCGTGGAATGATCTCCACCTAGGGACAGAAGACTACTCCTCCATTTATGTGACAATTAGATCAGACCACAAAGATTCTGGGGTCCATTTTGCGATTGAGTTTCTAAGAAACTACAGATGTGCCTCTGAGGTAATTACCTTGACTGCACTCTCTTTACTACACAGTCTCTCTACCATGATATCTGGAAAGGTATTAACAGTTGCCCCTACAAAGATCTGTGTTACTCCGGATTGTCACCTTCAAATATATCAATGTTCATTTTTCACAGCGTAATTTTCATGCATGTATGATCACACACCAAAACTGATAAAGCAATGTAAATGGGTAAAATTCTGGTTCCACTTCGGCCAACTGCAAAACATGTCTTTAATTAAGAAAGCTGGGATTTCACATATGAATTCTAAAAAGGGAACTGTTAAGACTTGCAAAGCCCAACTAGATAGTTGTAAAGCAATGTTACAATAACACCAGCTTTCTATTGCTAACAACATATCATTTCACACTAATCACTGTTAAGTGCCACTGTGTTTTACATGGCTTGAGTTAATGTTTTTCAACACCGCCAGCTGTCATCCTGTAGCTCTCATCCTACCAACTAGTGTAGAAAGCCATTTACAGGCTAACAAAAGCTTGAAGTGTTGGTACTATTAGTATTGAAACTCATCAGGTATAATTAATGATATTTTAAGAATTCTTAGCCAGTAACTTTTCACAAAGCACATTATTATAGTTGGGTCATCACTTGTCACTAGCCAGGCTGAAATTAAAAGACAGCTTTAATAAGTTGGGTTTGATAAGCAGTGATTTGGAAGAGGAATATGACAGTAAAGGAGACTGCATCACATTTTTCACATGCTGTATTGAATGACCACTGAATTTGTAAGAATAACAGAAAAAATAGCAGCAGTAACAATGAAAAGAATAATTTTAAAAAATTCTTTGTAGGTGTGAAATGCTTTAATGTACCACAGTGTATCAAGTAATAGCTAGATTAATACAAGAGCAAAATACGAGTGATGTGCTGTAGACTGCTGCTAGTTAGATACCTTCCTGCTTTGTTCATACATTTGTCTTCATGATGTGACTCTTCAGAGAAATACCCCTCTCTTTATTCTGTGTCCTTAATGCAACACTGCATCTTGGTCTACTGTCTGAAATAATGTTATTAATTAGGAAACCCTGACTTTGCTAGTAGGATTTTGCTGATGTGTTTAAAAAGAGATAGTCATGTACTTTGTAAGCTATGTCAATAACTAAGACACTTAAAGCGTACTTGGCATCCAGGAGAAGTTTTCAGCTTGAATTCAGAGAAAGCTTTATAACAACAACTATCCACTAGATCTTAGAATACATCAAGCTAATTTTAACCTAATTTAGCTTGATTTAGCTGTATCGGCAAAAATTAATTAAGAAACTTCTGCTGCATCTGCAAGTTATTCAAGGATATACCATCGTCTCGTTTGTCCTAGACATAACAGCAAAACTACTCAGTAGTCAGGTCTGTTGCCAATCCTGTGGTCTTGACCTTGTTTTCCTTATGATTTTGACTAACTTATTTTAGTTTCAGTTTTGCTTACCTTTGTATAATTGTGTGGTTCTCGTCCCCACAGAAAATAATCATACTTTATGCAGAGAAGGACTAATACACTAAACAGAAGTAATCATGGTATGACTAACCCCTTAGACCAACTGGAGATGAAAGTGTGCAACCCATTAGCAAATACAGGACACAAAAGACCCCTCAGAGATTCCAAGTCTGAGGAAAAAGAAATCTCTGTAAACTTGGGATGATGACAACTCACCATAACCATGCCTTTGACGGGTGAGAACTTAACACCTGATGTATGGGCAGATGTTTGTGTCTATGGATTTTTTTGTATTATTAATGGTCTTCAACAGAAATTTAGCAATTTGGATTATGAGCCTTAGCGTTGCTGCAACAGGATTAAAAATAAGCATTAACTTCACTAAATTCTAACTCTGTGATCTTCATATAATGGACATTTTCTTTTGGCTGCCCATTTGTTTGTGAAATACCAGGTTGATATGAGACTGTCATCTAACTGATAAACGTCTAACAGACTAGTAAGTCCTGTTTCTCAGAGGAGTTTATTATCTAGAGCAAAGCACTGCACTCACTACAAATAATTTTGCTAGCTCATACAGAACTAGCTTAAGTCTCTCTGGACAGTGGTATTTTGTACCAAATAAGTGATATCTACATACCAGGACATACTGCATTCATGTGATAACCAGCTGTAATGCACTGAAGTTTGGTTTCAATATGCTTGAATGTTAGTCCTCCATTTTATAAGTATTTGTAAGTATGATATTCTTTTTTCATTTTTTAAATATTTCTTTTTCCTCCTTTCATTTAAACAGAAGTAGTTTACATTAGTCTCTCTTATGAAGTAACCTAGTTCAGGCTGTGTAACTAGTCTGTTTTGTTAGAACATATTTATTAGCATTCTTGCAGAGGAGCAGATAACTAAATATTTTTTATTTTCTTCTACTGTTGCACAGGAATTCAGTATAGCCTCTCACTCCACTCTTCCCTCCACAAGCAGTCTACCATGCTTCTGCAGTTTCCACTCTTGGGTTTTTTTCTGATGGGCTTCTCGTGCAACATCTGAAGCAACTTTTGCCATCAGATTTTCCCTGTCCTCCATGGATACCAGTTTCCCCAGTTTCTAACTTTGAAGTCCTTCTGTCTTCCATTCTCTATTAATTGTAGTTTTTTGTCTCTAACAAGGCCTTCTCAGTTATCGTCAAAGCCAGCACACTATTTTATACTAAGTTTCCTTCAATTATATGTACATCCCAAATCTTCTCCTATTTCCTATCTCCTTAAATGGAGCTTTTAAACTGAGCTTTTTCCTGGTCCCCAAAAGACACAGTATGCAGCATAAGCTAGCAAGTGGCCAGTTTCCTCAGAATTAAGGATGTGATTAATCGTGCTATGGCAGAATATGAGTAATCTTAGCATTAGACTTAGAAGAGACTCCTACAGAAACTATTTCTCCTCATCCGCTGAATATCCTTTTGGAATAAGATCTGTAAAATTATTATCATTTTAAAAATCTACATAATGTGTGCAAACTTAATTGCAAACAAATCCCATTTTTCTTCAAGGACAATGTCACAGGAGACTAGCACTACAAGGCTGGAACATTGCTGAACTTCAAATGAATTGCATCAATGCTGTTGCTCTTGTCAGCAAGACCTGTGAGCTCAGTGAAAAGCAAGAGCCCTCTTCTATGTCAGATACTTCAATCTGGATACAGTCTCACATAGAAAAAGTCATCTATTTTAAGAAACGAGGGACAAAACACTTTCAACTGTACTTACTTTGTACCCTTGAAGGTGTCCTCGGACAGTTTTTAGTGGAACTGGGTCCCAATGCACCTTTGCTAACGTGCTGTTAATAACATGAACCTGCACATTGCCTGGAGCAACCATTGGCACTGTGTGGAAAGGATGCAACATGTACCCAGTTAGAATGAGACGCCACACGAACATCGCATTCAAGGAGTAGGTTAAAATGTTCCTATGTTAAAAAGCAGACCTCAGGATTAGTACTACAGAGTACAATGAAACCTTATTATCTCCAAATTACTTAATTTTAATTTAAAACAAAAATTACTATCCTCCTTTTTCAATATTTTACTATTTTAAATACTCACTTAGTTTACATATTTAGTTGCTTTTAATTAGTACAATTGAGTCAAACTACGAAACTTACAGTCTTCCCCTGAATGTCCAATCACCTCTGATGGTTCTGGTGCATATCCCAGGTCATTTAAAGCTTGTACTTTTATTTCATAGGGAACAAAAGTTGGTGTACCAGACACAATATATTTAGATACATTTGCAACTATAACAGATGTCCATTCATCATCAACATCTTTCTGACGCCAGCTGACTTTGTACTGAAGCCCTGGTCCATTAGACTGAAAACCTTTTAAAGACTGAAATGAAAAGAGTAAATGAAATTGTTTTAAAAATATTCTGCATCTGAAAAATCCAAAGTCACAAAGGAAATATACTGATTCTTCTTCAGAATTTTACTGAAAAATTACCACTGTGTTCTACAACAGAAAGTGCTGAAATTTCCAAGCTATGCAATTTAGCTTTTACAGGAGATCATTTCAGTTGCTTTTCATTTAAAATTTCATTTTCATTAAAACACATTGAACACAAATGAAAATTCATTTTCATTAAAACACATTGAAATTTCATTTTCATTAAAACACATTGAATTCAAGAACTTCTGGCCAGTTCTCATGCAACCATACATTGTGATTTCTGTATACGTATTTTGTTTTCAAATATTTCTTAAATAGTGGAAGAGGGAAACACGGACTTACACCAACTCCCTACAATCAGTGTTCCCTAAACAATACTTCTTGCCTGGGGTAGGAAATTGGTTTTGCATGGCTCTCCTTGAGCTCCTGTCACGACAGTAAGGGCATGATAGAGAAAACTTTTCCACAAAAATTTTTCACTTAAGAATGCACAATAATTTAGTTTATCACAAAAATCGAGGTTAGGATAGGATTCACATTAGAATTCATTGTAAAAATAAGAGTCTACTTGAGATAAACCACAATTTACATATTTAAGTTCTCCTAAATTGGCAGCAAAACATCCTGTATTACCAAATTAATTATCTTCAGAAATCACTCAAGGAATATAGAGCACTGTGAATTATTTTTTTTTCCCATAATGCATGCAGCTTTTCCCTGAAAATGAAGATGAGAAAATGTGTGGATTTTACTCTTTTTCACGAATATTTTAAGCAAGCAACGCATTGGGTATTCTCATAGTGTGTTCACAGTTAGATCATTATTATTTCTCTTAAAAAAATGCCTCTTACAGACCCGAAAACACACAAATGAAACCTCAAAAAACCAAACTTACCTCCCATGTTATTACCAAATTATCAGGTTCTGAGCCTATCCCTTGTACATTAGAAGGATTTTCATCAGGATCTAAAAAATAAAACATTTACACATAAACAAGAATGACTGCTGTTTGCATTCCAAGCAAATTCAATGCCATTCATCGTATAAATCAATCACTGGTAAGCAGGAATAGTTATTTACTTGCAGATTTTGTCAGGTACTGCTCAGATGGTTCACTCGGCTGACTCCTGCCAATCTCATTGACAGCTATCACACGGAATGAGTAGTTGACGTATGGAGACAACTTCAACTGTACTGTTGTTTGAGTTCCAGGAACTTCCGTCTGGTAATGCCATACCCCTGGTTCATGCAGCCCATCTTCATATTCAATCACAAAGTCTGTAAAGAGGAATGGAATCCAACTTTATGTCAAAACTTGCAACACATTCTCAGATCTGCGTAGGCATTTCTGGATGAGCTGAGCAAAAAAAAGTGATCCAAACAATGGTTTTAAAAATAATGGAAATTGAAATATAAGTACATAAACCAAAACACAAATCTATAATGTTGATCTCAAAAGTACCGTCTAGGTAGAAATGTAATAGAAACACTCTCACTTTTATTATTTGGTATTCTCACTAATGCAGCTACTTGTCAGGTAACACATTATTACAAGAGCTCTCTCTCAGGTACTGGATTTTAATGTAACAGGAACCCTTGAATGATCACAGCAAGAAAATGGGACAAGATTGTAATTTTGATGTAAAGGTAACATTTGGCTGACAAATATATTGGTCTTAGTTGTATCAAGCTGACAGTAAGTAGTATCGATACAATATTAAAACTCTTGAGTTTTCCATTTTCCCCAGTGAGACTGGCTTAGTGAAGAACTATTTGAAGTCAAGAACAAATACTTGAGGAAGGTTTTTGAGAGCACTTTTCAGTATCTTTAAATTAAGTCAAAGGATGTATGTTCAGAAGCTAAATTTCTTGAGAGTTCTTTGTGTGAACATTACGATGATTACTGTTAAGACCCTACAGAGTATATAACCTCAGGGATAAACAGGTTTGTAGAACTCCAAAAAGAAAAACATATTCATTATCAAAGACAAAAGGACTTTTTTTTTTCCCAGCTGTGAAACAGCCAAAAAGGCTTCCTGCTCTTAGATATAAGATATAAATTTTGAAATACTTAAGCGGAATTGTTAGGATGCAGTAAATAAAATGAGAGAAGAACGCATAGTCTGAGTATATTCCATGGAACCTTAAGTTTAGATATACAAAATTTATCAAAACATCAAATGTCTGTGTGTTATTTAACAAATATTTTCCCATATCTCATGTATAGGTGAGGACACGGAGCCAGTATATGACTCGTAATATATCCTGTTTGCACTACTAATGAAATTCTGAGGGGCATCTAGAAATTGCTTTTAGAAGAATACTTAAAGTACTGCAAAGAAATAATGCACAACAATTTGAGGAGCCAATATATTCAAGAAGTAAAATAGGTAAATAATACTAATCATAGCCTTCTGGACTTAAGGCTTGCAGATTTCATCCTGACCTGAGTGGTAAGGAAGCGGTAGAACCGGCCCCAAGTTACTGCCTGAGTTATAGCTGGTGCTGAGTGCTGTGCACTCAGGGATAAAGGTCTTGCAATGGGCTGTTTTCTGGACTAAAGTCTTTGTTGAAAAGGTGAGAGTATCACATGTTAAAAAAAAAAAATAAACACACCGACAAAGTTTTCACTACTGCTTTTTGCTTCCCCAGTAACTAGTATTCTGCCTGCAACTCTGGTGGAACAATTTATAGGAGACTTCAAGGAAAAAAAAGATTTATTTGAGCTTTCAGAGAGATTCTAGCATGTCAATCATATTACTTGTGTAAAGGGATCTCTCATAATGAAGTGCTATCTTTGAGTCTTGATCTGCACTTTGAAGTGATAGCAGCAGCAGCAGCAATAACAGGCTGACGCATGAAGCAGATGCCTTATTTTGCAGGCTCTCAGAGGACCACACAGCATATCATAATTAAAACCAGCATTATTTAGTCAGAAGAGCTCAACTTCCAATATCAGAGTGCACTCAATATCTTGCTTCTAGAAAAAGTATGACATGAGCCAACACCACTTAGTATCATCTCTTTTAAAACAGTGTGATCTCATACCTATAGAAAGGCAAGACTTGTGTCTTCTGGTCTGGAAAAAAATGAAAATACTGATACAACAGTATATGAGTAAGCCATAATTTAAATACGATTCAACTGTGTACATTAAACTTCTATATATTATATTTTTTAAAGTATATTACTAGTTTATATATAGTAGACAAGTCTGAAAGTGTAAAACTTCATCAAAATCCCTTGGTGTTTCACTAAAATGCAGTCAAAATCTTTGATGTGTTCTGAAATTTCTGAAATTCTCTTTTTACAAAACTTCCTTTCTAGATGCCAGATCCCTGCAGTCTGTGTTCAATGTTGATACTGACCAGCATCAGAGTCTGCAGAGTAACACCCAATAAATCAGCCTAACTCATTCACTCCAAAAATAACGTGTACACTGGTCTTGGTAACTTGTGGAAATTATTAACTAAAAATACACTGCATAAATAATTAAAGCATTACCTTAACTTGCTCATAATGAAAAAGTTGCCATGACAAATCTTTCTGATCCTATTATTTTTTGGAAGACAAACAGTGACATCCTTCTTCCTTGCCCCTAGTTTCCCCCTCCACTCTCTCTGTTCAATATACGCAAGAGTATCTTTCATCATGTTCTACTGGGAGGAACAATAGCATTTAAGATCAATGTCCTGTTTCAAAAGTTTATAGATATGCTTTATTTCTTCAACTGTTTGGACTAGAAAAAAACAGAACTATCTGTCTTCCTTAAATTTCCGTGAAGAATAAGCTTCTGTATCAGTAGTGATGGATAATGATTAAAGATACTGCTACTGATGTTATTTCAATTTCATGGGAATACCAAAAGCGTGAATGCAAGATGTTAGTAGCTCTCTCTTTCAGAAGCATGTATGAGTAATTGTTAACTCAACTAATGAAGAAATCTACTCTCCACATATTCATAAGACTGGACCTTGTCAGACAGCTCACATGAGTATCAACTTCTATGCTAACTAGCACAGGCTTTTGATCCAAAAGCCTGCTTTTTAGGGCAGTTAATAAGTCTTTCTGCTCAGCTGTTTAGTAGAGGACAGTCAGTGAATTTTTGTTATGTAAATAAATGGCAACTGTAGTGAATGAATTTTCCATTCTCCCATGCTGCACACAAAATTTATCTCAGAACTCTTTGGAATCTGAGAACAGTTAACGTAATGTTAATGTAATGCAATAGCTACAAACGTACTTGTAATGGGGCTGTTATTTTCATCTCCTGGTATCCATGAGAGTTCAATGCTTCTTTCTAGTTGACCTGTCAGTTCCAAGTCAAAGGGTGGATTTGGCCGAGCTGTAAAGCAAATGAACACAATGTAAATAATCACACCAGAATATGTCGTTTCATCTTTGAAAAAACTCTGACATTACAATCAAAAGAATTCCACAAATACAGCAGAGCAGATCTACTCACTTACGTAAGCATGACTTAATGACCATTAGCATGCAATTGTTACAAAACAGAGATAAAATGGAGAACTGATGTATCTGGAAACTTCTACACATTAACAAGAATCTATATTTTATTTTATCTATGTCTGATTGCAATGTGGTATAAAAATGTAATGAGATACAAAGAATTATGAAATGTGTGTTTAGTTTATCTCTGAATGATTATGGGTGGTTATCCATTGTAACAAGGAATACTTAATAAAATACAGAAAATAAAGAAGCATTCACATCAAAGAAGTTTTTTTAGAATCACTACGAATATTTTGCATGTGAATTTAAAACAAGTGTAGTTCAAATAGAAATTAATTGCAAGTTACTAAGTCATTTATTTTTTGCTATAGTTTTAAGAAAATCCTGAAATACCAAGCAAGCTGTTAATCTACATCCTCATAATGCATAAAGATGTTAATTGTCTGTTCCAAATTCCTGAAAATAATTCATTATATGATTTGTTGCACAAAAATCAAGACTAATGAGTAGATTCATTTAAGAATACATAAGCATTTTCACTGAACGAGAGAGAATTTTACGTAAAAGTGCTTAAGTCACACTTAAAAGTGTTTTAGGCATATTATATTGCATTTTAAAATCCAAATTCAGAGAAAATGCTACCAAATTAAAGGCTGTATGCTATCAAATTTAAGACTGTACCTGACAGATTTTTTTTGGAATTTCAGTTTTAATATTAAAATGCTTATTAGCAATTTCATAATTTATAAACCAAACTGGTCAATATGGACCTCTCCATATGACAGTGAAGTAAAATGAAGACAAACTATGAAATAAAGTACAACAGGCCTACAAAGCTGTCATCACAAGCAATGTAAAACCATAGCATAATTTGGTTGGTGCAAGTTCTTTGATAGTGAATTAGCTTTCAATGAACAGGTGGGTTTACCTTTTAGATCTCTCATTTATTATATAACTAATTTGCATTACAGTGTTCTCTGTGAGAAAAACATTATCACACTGTAACCAACCTTAATTAAAAATAGTTTGTCTCTGAAAATTACTTATTCCCTAAAGTATATATTTTTATTCCTTATTTTTATTCCCTAAAATACAAAGCAGCCTGCACTGTAAAATTCCAAAGCCCAGTACTCCAGTAATGAAGCAGTTGGTAAAATAGGGTGAAACCACACACACACACAAAGGAAAAAGGGAAAAAAAGAAAAGATGTTGCACTTTGCAATAGGCAAAAGAGAAATACATCTGGCAGATGATGTAGAAAGAGAACTTCATATTAGTTTACCGTAAATGATAGCTGGAGTTGGGGGAGCAGCTGAAAAGAACATTAATATAAAGGATTTAATCAGTTAGTAGCCAAAGAAACAGAATGTTGTAGGTAGTTAAAGACTATAATCATGACACACAAAGAAAAGTTAACGTATTTTGAGTAAATGGTTGATTTTAAGTAATACCTTGATAATTTTTCACTGAAAAGTTATAAAAGTATTCTTGAATATTTTATCCATTTTAAAAATAAGGATAGATCAAGAAAATAAATAAAGCAAGCAATCTGATAAAAGTTTTTAACAAAGTACTAGACATCTGTCATATGTCATTTCTGGATAGGCATAAGATCACAACACAATTTTAAAATGCAAGCATACTTGACTTCAAATCTCAGCTTGAAATCAGGTAAGAATCATTCAGAACATCTACTTAAAGCTTTCTTACAATTGGGAGAAGGGGCAAAATAACATATTTTACAACAATCTGCAATCATAGAAACTTAACAGAGAGAACTAATTTAAAAAGAAAATCCTTTGAAAGTCATACAACCACGCATGCTCAGTCTTTCTGAAGCATAATTGAGCTGCGAAAGAGATTCCTGAAATAACATATTTATGTTCAAATACTCTGCAATATGTAATTTACTGTGTTAGCTCAGATATGATCAAAAAAACCCCCTGTACAGCATGAAACTGAACATGTCGTGTAGCTATTCAATCCTTTTGTAAGTAGTTGATTCAAAGGCAAACTTTAGGGTAAGACTACATTTTTAAAAAACTGAAACACATTTACAAATAGGTGACATTCCCTTTGTCCTGTCCTAGAAACTAAAACTATATTTGTGCTCTTAATTTTAAATCTAACGTTGTTTTCATGCTTAACAGTAATTAAACACAGTTCTTCTATCATAAAGTTTGAGAGTATTCTTACCAACAACAGTAAGCACAGCACTTGCTGAAACACTGTCCAGAGTAGTATTAACTATGCAAGTGTATGTTCCATCATCTTTATCAGTTACATTCATAATGGTCAAGTTGTCTTTACCAACTAGAAACCTGTAAATACAATAGATTCAGCCACTGATGTTTCAACAACTGGTACTGTTACAAGAAACTTGCATAAGACATTACCAAATCCCATATACTTGTGTACTTCAGCAAATACCAAGAGAGCAATGTAAGCTATGGGACTATGTCAGCCTTTTCTACATTGCTCTTGACCATGTTCCCACAGTAACTGTCTATTCTAATGTGCTTTTATTTCCATATACACTAAAGCAACTTTTACATTATCTGTGATCTAGAGCAAAATAGTCTTCCATTACCCCTTTGGCCTCTTACGCCAATTATCTTCTTAGACTTGATATACACAGTCAATGTGCACAATTAAAAATCTTTACATCTCATTTTATTTTGAAATCTATCTTAACAATTTCACCAGACTAAGTCAGTCCTTTAATCACCAAACATGGGATAGTGATGATATTTATCAATCTGCTTTGGAAAATGTTAATAGGTCAGTATGTTCCTTTCAAAGATCAGGAAAAGGAGCAGACAAAAGAAACTAGAAAATTAAAAATACAGGAAAATTTTTTTTTCCATACCTTTCATCATCTGGCAGTTCATCATTGTCCTTCAACCATATAACTGTTGGTAATAAGGTAGAATCATGTTTTATTATACACTCAAATGAAACTTGGCCATATCTCTGAATCACTTTGTATTCTGGCTGTTTAATTATCATTGTTGGATCTGAAATTTAAAATCACTATTAGATATTTAGAAAGTCTGAAAGTCTATGCTGACCTGTGATGAAAAAGTGATTCATTTCTTACCTTTAACTTCCAGTTGCACCTCATTTTGTATCTTTCCTAATTCATTTCTTGCTACACATGTGTATGTACCAGTACTATCCTTCTGAGCCACCGGAATTTCCAAGGTTCCATTATCATGGAAAATGTATTCATTTCCACGCAAGATGCTACCTTTCACTCCCTTAAACCTTTATATAAAAAGCAATATCATTATCCAACTTCATAGTTAAATTCTGTTGTATTTTATTATTAGAAGATGCAAACTTGGGACTGCCATGTTAGAAAACACAGACAGAATCACATAATGAAATGTAAACTTGACTCTGTAAGGAGAACTTAACTGTTGTTACATTAAATATATGTAGTATTGTATTAGCATATTGTAATCAGCATGCATTTAAAAATACACTATTTTAAAATTGTAAATAGAGCAAAAACAGTTTTAAAGCTTTAAATGTTCATTTCCACGGCTATAACTGGCTCTTTACGTAACTTAAGCACAATGACCATAGTTACCATTCGATTTCAGGCTTAGGTGAACCAAAATAAGCACAGTCTAGCAATGCGGGACTATCTGCGATGACTTGATACAGTTTATTAGCAGGAGTTAGAATTCTTGGTGGCTCAGCTGAAAAGACAAAAATATCCAGATATAGATACGAAGATGCAAATACAAAACACTAAGACATCAAGAGTGGCCTAAAGAATTATATGCTAACATACATTCACTCTGAAGTGATTTCTGGTCTCAGACTAGGTCCAAATACATTATACTGCCAGTAGCCTGAGGAAACGCATGTAGGAGAATTATCTTGTGAAAAACAAATGCTTCTTTCCTGTTTACAAATAACAGGGATGGGCACCAAAGGCAATGATTTCACTTGGAAAATTGAAATCAGAATGTACTTCAAGATGAGAAACTCTTGGCAACAGATAGAACTATATAATTCTGAACAAACCTGCAGGCAGGAAGAAGCTAAGATGTATTTTGGGTGAAACACCTACATTTCTTAAAGGAACCATGGAACCAAAGAGAGTTCTTTCACTTAAAAGACAGTGTCTCTCAATCAAAAGATCTGCTAGCTCCTGCAGGAGAGACTTCAGAAGACATTCTGCCCAGGATTTTGCTACTGTCTTTGTTAAATTCAGCGAGAAGAATTAGAGAGGCCACAGTAACTCATAACTAGAAGAGCATTCTTGGAAGGCCTGCAAGAAATGCATAATCATGTCCCCTTGCACTAGCAATTTAGAATCATCTATTTAACTGACTCAAAACACCCACAACCAATGAAAGTGTACCGAAACACACTAACTTAAGGAATATTAATTCCTGCCTTATTTGTTATGCTTTCATTTGCTTGATTTACATAAATAAATTTAAAAAAGAGATAAAATTTCTTCCAAGTTTTTCCAGCTTTTACAACTATCCTTCTTACTCAGGAATAGTGAAATTCAGGAATATCCTACAAAAAACAATATATGTATACCCTTGCCTTTTACAGGGCTTGAAAAATACGTCCATTCCCAGTAAAGACCTCAAGCGAGGCTTGAGCATGCAATCCGTGTAATAGCAGGAAATGACTGACTATGCAAGAAAACTGAAAAATAGAAAATCTGTTTCTTACCCAAAACATTCACAAATGCGTTTGCTAGCAAGTATCCATATTCATTAGAAGCATTGCACTGATAGACAGCACTTGACCTTTCTTGCACATGTGAGAAAATAATGGTATCCCCATCTACCTTTCTGCTAGGATCTTCTGGTGCAACTGTTGGTGTAAAGAAAAAAAATATTTGTTTTTCCTAAACTGCTGTTGAATAAAATGGTTCAGACTTTTGAAAAGAAGAAACAATTTGGAAGGCCAATATGCCCTTTCTTCCATTTTCCTGGGTGACTGTTCACTGGTTAAGATGTGAATTTCAATATGATTACGGAAGTTCTTCCAATTCTACAAATATTAACTCTGGATGGTAGAATTCCCATTTTTTGAGGGTTTTTTGTTGTTTGTTTTTTAAAGTAGTGAAGCTGAGATCGTATTTTGCATGCATTACAGATGAAAAATACTGATATGACAAGATTCAGGAAAATACAGACAATATCTAGAAAAAATAAGGAAATATTTCTGAGCGCAAAAGAAAATTAAGTTAGAATGACATTGCAACTTTACAATCCTCTGTGACTTAAAGGTTTCAGCTTTTCAAATGAGTTGTTATACCATAAATAATTATCCAAACATAAAAGTAGCCTTACTCAGTTGAAAATTAATTTTTAAAAAGTAATTAAGTAATTAAAAGTAATTAAAAGTAATTCTAAACTAAAAAAGTAATTCTTTCACAGAAAATCTAGTCTTCCCAAAAGCAGTATAGTAATTCAGTAGGTGGCACAAATCTATAAGAATTAAACAACGCCATTTTTTCAACCATTTTGTAGTAGCCTAAGCTGTCAAACAGCTCTTGCATCCCAGAAGAATTGAGAACGTAACTGAAAATAAAATTCTGAGATATTACTGAAGAAGAATAATAGCTGTCAGTTATGATACAACTGGATGGAGTTAGACAGGTACAACAGAGAAAAAACTTAGCTTGTAATACCGCACTGCATAAAAATGCACAAAGGAGAGTTTATTTTAAGTAAATATTAAATCAAAACACATCAATGTGTTATTAATATTGAAATTTAATGGTGACCTTATTTATATATTAATATTAAAAATAAATGAGTATATGCATACATAAATGCATAATAGTTTGGTTGCATCATCGAAATAGACACCCATATATATTATTGGAACTTGAGAAAATAAGTATATTTGTGGAAGACATTTTCTTATAAAATCATTTTTCATGTCTTTGGATTCATAGAAAAGATCAATTAAATAAAGTAGCATCCATTTTTCTAAGTGGCAAAGCCTTTTGCTTCAGATAATCTCTCAGTACTCATCTGTAAAGAAAAAGGAGAAATTTCTCCCACATTTTCTCAAACCTACTGAGGTATCTGTTGCTGAATTCTCTAAGAGAGAAGAATGAAAGGGGACAGATGAAAGGGACCACAGTTCTGTGCTCCTGCTTAAGGGTATTTCTATCTTGGGTGAATCTAAGGTCATTTTGCATGTAAAGTAATTACATCAATTTCCGAACAGATGCTTCAAGAACAGTATTCGACTCCATTATTAACTCTGATCTTCCATCACCCTGAGTTCAAATCAATATCACAAATTCACAAATTTTGGCAAGGAAGAAAAAGGTACTGCTGGAATTTTAGATGCTTATTCTCTGGGCTTCTGGCATTTATTTTTCTCCTCTTTTGCACAACTTCCTGTTGTGTTCCATATTCCACCGCGCTTCCTATTCTATGTAAATGCCATTTTCATTAAAAGATTCATGGGCTGAAAATAGACAGAGCAGGTGAGTAGCCCAGCAGGCAGGCCAGTCAGCTGCGAGAAGCGTTCTGTTTCTGCATACAAATCACTGTTAAATGGAAAATAGGCACAACCGCCCTCCCAGGAGGCAGGAGATCTGCCCACGGCCGTTCCAGTCACAGCTACTTCCCACCCCGGGCTCTGGGCTTCCCTCCACTCATATCCCCTCAATCCTGCAGCTTGTTCTGCACGCAGACAGAGCTTTAATGGTGCACAGACTCTCCCTCTCACACACACTCCCACACATAATACCTTACAGGCTGACAGCAGGGCTCCTTCAGAAAGATGGAAGCCATTAGTTGAATCCACTACGACTGAAGAAAGAACGATCTAGCCATTAAATTATCATATAAAAAGAAGGGAAACAGCTTCCCTTTCCACTGCTATATTTAAGGAAAAAAAGAGATATCCCCCTTCAGTTATTTGAAGGAAAGGAGGTAGGTGCCTGTCCTCAGAAAAGTGCTTCAAGCTGTGGGTCCCAAGAAGGAAAAAAAAACCCGAGGAAAGTGTCAGGTTAGTCAGTGCTTCCTTCTGCCTGGTCCAGCCACTTGCATGCTGAAGGGCACCGATTTTAGAAAGCTCCCTGTTGAGACTGGCGTCTATTCAACACTCTGTCTTGCGACAAACCTCATCCTCCCACGCAACGCCAACAGAACCTACATGTCTTTGCCCATGTACTACACTGCATTTTGCAAGGCCAGGCCCTAAAATTTAGATGCTGTATCATCCATCTGCTTTAATGACCTTAAGCACGCACTGCTACACTCACACACACAGAATGGCTGAGGCTGGAAGAGACCTCTGAAGGTCATCTGATCCAACCCCCTGCTCAAGCCGGGCCACCTAGAGCCAGTTGCCCTGGCCCATGTTCAGATGGGAGAAGGATCACTTCCCTCAATCTGCTGGCAAGATTTTTGTCTAATGTAGCCCAGGATAACCTATTAGCCTCTCTGCCACAAGGCCACATTGCTGTCTTATGGTCAACTTAGTGCCCACCAGGATGCTCAAGTCCTTTTCTGCTAAGCTACTTTCCAGCTGGTGGCCCCCAGCATGTACTGGTGCATGGGGTTGTTCCTCCTCCGGTGCAGGACTTTGCACTTCTCCTTTTTGAACTCCACAGTGTTCTTGTCAGCCCATTTCCCCAGCCTGCCAAGATCACTCGGGATGGTAGCATGACCCTCTGGTGTATCAGACACTCCTCCCAGTTTTGTGCCATCAGCAAACTTGCTGAGGGTACATTCTGCCCCATCATCCAGATCATTAATGAAGATGTTAAACACAACTGACTCCTGGGGTACACTGCTAGTTACTTGTCTCCAGTTAGACTTTGTGCCTCTGATCACCACTCTTTGGGCCCAGCCATTCAGCCATTTTTCTGTCTACCTCACTGTCTGCTTATCCAGCCCATACATCAATAGTTTGTCTATGAGGATCTTATGGGAGACAGCGTCAAAAGCCTCACTGAAGTCCAGGTAGACAATATTGACTGTTCTTCCCCTTCTTTCATCATAGAAATGTATCAAGCTGGTCAAGCATGACTTGCCCTTGGTGAAGCCATTGCTAACTACTCCTGGTGGTTTTCTTGTCCTTACTGTGCCTGGAAATGGTTTCCAGAATAAGCTGTTCCATCACCTTCCCGAGGATCAAGGTGAGGCTAACCAGCTTGTAGTTCCCTGGGTTCTCCTTCTTTCTATTCTTGAAGATAGGAGTGATATTTGCTTTCCTTCAGTCTTTGGGCGGTTCTCCCAGTTATCACGATCAACCAAAGATTATCAAGAGTGGCCTTGCAGTAACATCTGTCAGCTCCCTCAGCACCTGTGGGTGCATTCCATCAGGGCTCATGGATTTAAGTATGTCCAGTTTGCTTAAGTGTTCCCTGACCTGACCCTCTTCCACCTAAGGCATATCTTGTTCCCGCCTTTCCCCCCAGTGTCTGGAACCTGGGATTCTTGAAGGCCAGTCTTGCTAGTAAACACTGAGGCAAAGAAGGCATGCAGTACTTCAGCCCTTTCCATGTCCCTTTTTTTTTTTTTTTTTTGCCAAAGAGAGCGATGGCAGGGTTACTCAAGTATTGCTTGTTTGCCTTTATGTGGATTCTGGTCACATTACAGGATAGCTGCGTGAAAAGGAGAAAGTGCTTTTGACATGTTTGACAAATTTGAATTTGGCACTGATAGGCAAACCAGCAAAGAATTACATAATACTTAAAAGGGGTTTGTACAATCAGGATAATGAATGATGAGGATTTGCAATAGGAGTTCTGCTGCTGTAACGGGCAGTTGAACATGTGCCTGGTAACAGCCAACATTTACTCCCAATAACATCGAGTCTCGGGTTATGAATGTGTTTATGCCCTTTCTGGACGAAGACCTGATTGCCTGGCTTCACTTAATTGTTCCATGACTTTGTATAATAAGGCAGCTTCTTGACTCCATAGCCATGTACAGCATATTCCTGGACAGAGAAGGTATAGCCTCCATCAGATACTTTGTCATAGTTAGTCGTCAGCACCCTGAGTATCTTCTGTTCATCTGAATGCATACTTCCATCTGTTTCATAATCTTCAGACAGCCCAAGCAATTATTTTGTTACTATCTTTAAATAACGACTATGGCACCACTATTACATTTTTCCTAGAAAAAAAAACCAAACAGAATGAAATGTGCTCTCTGAACAGAAGCAGTTAAAACACACTATTATGCTTAAAACTGGAAGAAAAAATCCAGATTTTGTTGAGATGTTTTACTCTTTTCCACTAAAGTATTTAATTTTCCTGATCAATTTTAATTGCCGGTCAATGTGCATTTATGCAAACTTAGGAAGCTAAACACAATGAAGAACAGAACAACTGTCAACTGACAATGCAGTATATAATATAATGTTATCAGTCCAAATAAATGATACAAACTTCAGCCTCATCTGTAAGGAAGATATGCATTTTGGACAGAAAATTATTAAGACATGAAATTGGTCTACTGACTTTAAATTCTTTAGCTCAGATCTTTAAGCTCTGCGTAAAATTGTGGGGAAAACAATCTATTGCTTGGAGTTGTGGAGTTTTTTTAACTTAAACATAAAAAGAAAGCTTTTATTGTGAGGGTGGTCAGACCCTGAAACAGGATGCCCAAGGAGGTGATGGAGTCTTTGTCCCTGGAGATAATCAAAATCTATCTGGATATAGTTGTGACCAACCAGATGCAGATAACACCCTACTTCGAGCAGGCAGGTTGGACTGGATGTTCCTGTCAACCTCGACTGTGCTGTTCTACTGCGGTTTTAAACCATGTTAACAAACAATGTAGATTGAAAATAATTCACTGGGAAGGAAGTATATGCCTTTGATTGTGATTCTGTAACTCGTTATTGTTTAAAAAGCTACTAATGTGAAAATCGTAATTCCTGAAATCAGAGTTCCTTATATTGTTACCACATTCTGAAATACAACAAAGTCAGTCTGAGATGCAGCTGACATCTTAAGTTCTCAGCTTTGCTAACTTGGACTCCAGGTCCCAGAGGGCACTGAACTAGGGTGTTTTTTGTTGCCTGAGAAGTATGATGTAACCTAAGGTAATATTTTTTTTTTTTTCTTCCAGAAGCATGCTGTGGATTACAAGCATAGTTTGTAAGATATGTGAGTATTAACTGTTTCTATTTTATAGTGAAAATGCTGATGTCATCCTCAGGTGTTGTACTAGAGATTCCCTCTGGCTGAAAACAAGCTGGAAAAGAAAGGGACAAAATGACTGCTTTTCCCTGTATCAATAAGAACACATATATCTTTGGCATGTGTAAGAGCTAATCTTACCTAGATCAGTAAAATGTCACAGAAAAACACAGTGAAAGCAGAGAATAATTTCTCTTTAGAAAAGAGCAGAAATATTCATTACTGTCTTTAGATGCCTGCATCTTCTTTAGCAAGTCAAAGTTATGAATCAAAGTATATATATACGAATATATATGATGTTGTAGATTAATGTCATAACACAAAGTCTGTTGTTTAAGTGTTATAGTGCTTAGTCACTCATTTCTTTAGTGAAGCTGAGCTATCATTTTGCATCAATAAGCAGAATATTAGTTTTCAGAGAAGCTGAAACAATTACCTGATTTCGATTTTCATACTGAGTATTTGTTGTTGTAGTTCTACTATTACTATAATTCTGTCCTGAGGTTTATGCACAAATAATAGTGAATGTAAATGGGAGCGTGAGATTAGCACTGGCTCTTAAGCCATGATTT
The DNA here is from genome assembly GCF_000687285.1 of Phaethon lepturus. Lineage (NCBI taxonomy): Eukaryota > Metazoa > Chordata > Aves > Phaethontiformes > Phaethontidae > Phaethon > Phaethon lepturus. Next base: position 61,564 of record NW_010563999.1, read on the forward strand.
TCAACAACTCAAATTTCAAAGATAGCTTTGGAGACCCTGTTATTGTGGAAATATATGAAGAAAGCAAAAACAGAAGGTTATGTGCTTTTTTTCTGATATGAATGTAGAAACATATGGTCCTTGTATAGACATGCTCATGTATGCTTTTCAAGTTCTGACAGGATCACAGGATCATTTGTATTATAGTAACTCTTGCTCAAAGTATCCCATCATTCTTCTTGACCTGCTTATTCTTCCAAAAACTCACATTCATGAGTAATTTATGAATATAGTAACCACTTTCAAAACTAGAAAAGTCTTTCTGTGGTTAAAACTAACTACAATTGACTAACTGAAATGGGATTTTTTAAGAATTGTTTGTATAATTTTGGACATCTGTTTTCTGGTAGATTAGCTATACAACAACAGGAGAATGTGATAGAACCCGGACTTAAGAACAATCAACCAGCCACGAAAACTGGAAGAAACATCCAGTGTGTAGGCATTGAGGTAGCTTGATAAGAAGATATGTCCCTTATGGAGGGACCTCATGGTTTTCTGTAGATCATAAACCATATGGTCTATGAATGAGCATCCAGTTAACATTCCTCTGGCTGTAGCTGACTTTCCCCCTAACATTTGAAAGTCCAAATCAGGGGCTACTCTCAAATCTCTGATCATATTGCTTAACTATCATATTATGTATTTAGAGAATGTTATGTGACTAGAATCCTTTTCTTCTTCTTCTTCTTTCTTCCTTTCTCCTTCTTTGGGAGAGGGTGGTGGAAGCTATGCTTTCAGAGTTGAACACAAAACCAGTAGTGAAATAGCAAGGGTGGGCAGTATAGTGCATCAGACACTTGAGAATCTATAGGGTCAAACCAAAACTGAACCTCAAGAAACTTAAGTAATCCACTTTTGCCTTACTCTACCCCTTACAGTGAACTGACAAAGACTTAATTCTGGAAGAGATGGGACATGGAAGAAGACGCCCTTTTCCTTTTCTTACCAATCTCACTTGCTCCTCAGCAAAATATTTTCCCATGATCACTGAAATCCTTGTTTCCAAGTTTCTGATTCTTATAGTACAATTACATACAAAGGGACAACAGGTCCTGTTTTCCTGCACTAGAGAAGACTGCCCTTTGACTATCTTGTGCAGAACACGGCCCCTCCCGCCCCCGATTATCAAAGGTTTTCATATCTGCTGCAGTTCCTAGGCCAGATGCACAGTTCCAACGCAATGACACCAGAAGCAGTGGATAAATGGCAGTCCTCTCCTCCCTGAGACTGAACTCCTCCGGGCATCAGAGTCCAGCGATTTCTCCCCATCCTCCCATGACTGCGGTGAACAGCTTGTGCATATACTCACAGAGAACACGATGGATGATGAATCTCTGAGCCAGGGATTACCAAGGACTTTCACGAAGGAATCTAAGGGCTAATGTTTCTCCCTTAAATTCAATGTGATTACTAATGGAGACTAAAACCCAAGATTCAATGTGAAATGTGATATAAACAAGTGAAGAACATGTTCAAAGAAGATAAACAGTGCCTTTCAGTGCACTACTTTGTATAACTCTAAGTGTGTGTATTTAATATTTAATAGCTCATCATGAACTATAAACCACTGAACCAATAAATTAGTCTTTTGTGCAGTATTTGCAATGCCTTTCTGAAGTCCAATTATGAAAGTGCTTCCCCTTCCCAATTAATCTGGGTTGTTACTTTCTTAAAAGTTGAGATACTTTATGCATGGTTTCCCTTTTGTAAAACCATGCTGAATATCTAAGCAGTAAAACACAACAGATTATGCAGCGGTATAAATAATGCAGCTCTTGAGTGTTAATTGAAGCACGAGGCAAGGCAGAGTCACAGCCTGAACTTTCAATTGCTACTTACCAAAGTAATTCTAATTGACCTCAACAGGACTGTGCATGTGAGTTCAAATTACTCCTGTGAGTAAGCAGTAGGAAGTTAGGTCCTTATCACTCCAGCATGTCTGAAGCAGCTTTGTTTTCAGATATGCTGGACTTTTTCTTTTAATCATTATTGTTGAATAAAATTAATTAAAATATTTCAAAGCAACGTAAAATCTTCCTTTAAAAATATCTTTTTACTCTGACTAATATAATCTGGAACAAAATTTACGTAATTGCTTTTTTTTTTTTTCATAGGTGCTTAAGACACACTACATTTTTTCTTTATGCTTCCCTTTTCCCTTATGGTATTTAAACCTCACCCTTTGACTGAGATATGGACGAATGGTTCTTTCTTCAACACTCCCCCTTCCTTGTCTGACTCTATTATGGAAAAACAAAAACCGGAAGAATTAAGCATCTCCCAGTTGTGCTTTCCAATAGAAAATTAAAGTATTGCAAACAGATTACTGGGCCACAGGAGGCACATTGTGGGATATATGATGACAGCAGGGCTTTGAAATTCAAATGTAGCTCTCTCTCTTTGAAATTCTGCCATGGGTGTAGCGCACTCAGCACTGCCCTGAAGCTGAAACAGCTGCTTTAGTTTCCTTTTACAGTGATTTACTAATCATTCAGCTGGAAGAAGAGGGGCTCAATTCTATAATTTAGTAACAAGCGAACAAAAAGGCACACTGTACTTGGTAGTTTCCAGACCAGCTTTTGATAACTCAGATTAATACAAAAGCACAAGAATCTGAAGAACTGTACTTTCTGTGGCCATGATGATTCCCTTTCTCAGATGCCCTGACAGACGCAGTGTACTGGAGCATCCAATCAACTTGCACTTAAATATTTAAGGTGGATAAAACTTCAGCTTTTTTCAGCAGTGAAAGTGACATTTAACATAAGGCTTAACTACTCAGCTATTTATTTCCTGTGTTTTTTTTTTTTCCCCCCCTACTGAGGTTGAGTGGGTAATTTAATTAAAGTCTCTTAATTTTTACTGACTTCCCTTCAATAAGACTCTGTGTACTGATTCCTCAAGGCCAGACAGCCAATATTCCCAGTATTTGGGAAATCTGGTGGCATCCTGCAGCTGCTTCTGAAAAATCTCTCTTTCTTAATATTGTACTGCTACCCTGCAACAATGCAGAAGACATCATTGGTTTTCTGGAAAATGTACTTTGTCATTCGAACAGCACATCCCATAGCTTTGACAAGGAAGCAGTGCACGGCAAAGGTGACTCTCACAGCCAGGTGAAAAAGATTTGACTAGTCAAAAGGCGTGAAAAGAAGAGTTCAACTATCAGGACAGCAGGACAAAAATCTCATCAAAAACAGTTAATGGCAACCATATAGAAAATAGTAAGGTAGATGCGACCACTGAAACCCAGAAAGGAAGGAGCAGGACAGGTACCAAACTTTGATTATAAGGCATGCATTATGATATATTTACATACATTATATACAACACAAAATTACATTGCTATTTTCCTGTTTTCCTATAATACCATTGGTTGCTGAGGTGGTTAATGTCAGCTTACATAAATTAACTAACTTACTGACATAACTTATGGAAACTTCTCATTTTAAATCTCAGGCTAGAGATCTCAACTTACATTTAATTAGGATTCCTGAAACAGGTTCTTTGCTAAATAGTTCTGTTTCAATATATACCTTTACTTTTCCCCTTCTCATTGCATATTTTTCCCTCCAGTTCAGCTTAATCTCTCTTGTATCCCAAATACTTTGAATACATCTAATGAGGGTTCTCGTTTACTTGTTGCTATTTCCTAGATTCTCACTGTAAAGAATCCTCCCGTTTCCCAAACTCCGTGACATTCACTTCATCAACAGACTTAAAGATGTCCTGAAACTCCTGAAAGTTAGAGTCAGACTTTCAATAGGTCAGCACAGACCAGTATTTTAGAGCACATTATTTCTCACAAGTCAACAGGGTAGATACTGTCTGTGTTTGTAAGATCATTTTGTGAAGAGGAAGGATAAAGGTAAAAGAACCAATTTAGGGTACAGGCTATGCCGAGTGCAAACCCAACTGACAACGCCCTGCAGTGTCCTCCAGCAAGTTCTTCCCAAGTAAAGTTGTGCTATATATAGCAGCTATGCGGCGTTGCCAGTCATAACACTGCGACAATTAAGTGACTCAGTCATCAATTCAGGGTTGCTTTTCTTACCCATGCACACAGAAACAGATGTTTCACTGCCTTAGGGGTTCCTTTTCTTTGACACCTACTTGGCACAAGCTGTTTTCCAGGCATTTGCTGACACAGTCAGTCAGTTTTGCTGCTGCTGCTGCTTTTCGGTGCTGAAGCCTGGAAAGATACTGAAGCCTCAAAGATACTCTAAGCTGCAAATCCAGCAAAAGTGCTCTGTACATCCACAGAAGTGAGGACTTGACTTTTTGTATCACCTTTATAATTCCAAGACAAAATTAGTGTTGCAGTGGGCAGCGAAGGAGAGATCTAGCAAACATGACTGCCACGGAAACACAATGGTAAAAACGACACCCCAGCAAGATCCCTGTGAAAGGGGCATGGCACAGCTTTGTTACTGTAGCCCCAGCTCCACAAGGATACTACCAGCAGAACACCAGACAGAATAAGCAGAAGCACGGTCACAAATTTCAGCGCTCTCAAGCACATTAGAGGCACATTTTATTGTTCCACTTTTATGAACCACAGTATTTTTATCACCTCATTTACAATTTAGTATTACCTGTCAGGCAAAAACTACTCAAATGTACACTCTTCATTTATATTTGAAAAAATATCCTGATATTCCTCATATTCTCTTACTCATTCTCCCCTAAGGTAATTAAGACTCTTACTTGCTATGGGAACGCCATTTGCTAACCAGCTTATGTCAGGCTTTGGGTTGCCGTTAGCTCTGCAGATCAACGTCCCATCTTCTCCAGGAGACAAAACCAAGTTTCTGGGTGCTGTTATCCAGTATGGGGCAGCTGGGGTTAGGAAGAGAAACACAGCAATTGTTTTCCAAAATTATGTACAGAAAATCATAAGGCACAGACATGGTAACCAGAAGATAATCCAAACAAGTTATATATAGATAGAGACTTACACTTACACTGTCAATTTTTTTAAATATATGTGTGTGTGTGTGTGATAATGATTAACTGGTAGATTATACTTCGGCTAAACTAAGCTATTGGTTACCTGCTGCATTAAAATTCTGAGATAAGCAACAAGAGGTTCTTTGTTTCTTCAGGGTTGCCTGCTTTGAATCTAATTTGCCTTTCATTAAGAAAGCAAAATTAATCTGAGTATGGCACCTGCAGAGACTAGAGTGGTCTTTTGACTAATTTCAGAGATATCCATGTTCACAGTAGTTATGGTGTTAGAAATGAATTGAGGTCTGATTACATAAAGAGTTCATGTCAAGGGTGAAATTTAGAAGTGGCAAAATCCTCGGTCTTGCTGAATTCAATGGGTGATTGCAGTGGGGCCAGATGTTTACCTGAGACAGTTGAAAACACACAGAGATCAAAATGGATAGAACACTGTCCTTACCAAAAGATACTCATCTATGCATCCATCTCTTTTACAATAAATAACCACAAATAGCATATGTTATCACATCTTGCAAGTAAATTTCAGATTTTAGATTGATGGACAGATGCAAACAGAAAATTAAACTTCTGCTCTTAAAAAGGAGGTTGAATGTGATCATAAAATGATGCTGGTCTACAACAAAATAAATGGCTATTTAGCATGCAAAGTAAGCACTACAGTTGATTATTTCAATGACTAATTAGCTGTCATTCCATTTTTTTTGTTTCATGGTATTCAAAACACACTTACAATTCCTACTAGGACAACAATACTGTAAGTCTTTTTAGAACTAGTAAGACATCATCTCGAGTGAAAAACATGAAAAAGATATAAAAACAGAAATATCAATTAAGAGAGAAAAAGAAGAACATAAGACCATGAGGCAATAGTAAAATAGGGAAAAGAAAGAATCTGGGCTGTACGAATGGAGAGCAGAAAAGACGAAGAAAATAACAAGGGGATGAAGAAGATAGATGGGGAGGAAGATTAAAAAACAAGGGAAAGAAGCAGTCTATTGACAGATAATCAAAGGATCTAAAATACATGTAGCACAGGTACAAGCTAAGAAATTATTTTACTATTGTTACAGAACAATCTCAATTTAGCCTGATGCTTTACAAGTAACAGATTTAAAAAAAGAAAGAGATTAGAGAGAGTAAAGTCCTTCCAGCGGTAGAATTCAATCAGTTTAATGATAATTTCCTCAGGGTTTTTTTTTTTTTGCCATTATCATTCATCTTTTCATATTTTATCCTAGAAAGCTTACTTCAATCTTGCATTCTGGACACTGACAATATTACATTAAAGATTATTTTAGTATTACCTTTCACAGTTACTGAAATGACATGATGAGCAGAACCTAATACATTTCTTGCTATGCATTTGTAGTTCCCAGAGTCAGCTTCAGAAACATCTATAATCTTGAGAGTTTTCTTAAAGTTTTCAAAAAATGTTCTATTGGCTGGCAGTTCCCCACCCTCTTTAATCCAGCGGATTACTGGTGTGGGTCTGGAGAAGCAAAAGCACAGATCAAATTTAGGGACTGGAGAAAAGGAAGATGAGAGTTCAATACATTAATTTTTTTAACACATATTTTACAAATAATTATTTTAAGAGCCTTTACCCAGATATTGGGGCACATCCAGCAAACGTACAAAATACGCCAGTATTTGTGTCTAGGAAACAACAAGCCTCACTAACACTGTCAATGGCCATCTGTTCATAGGATTAATAATTATAAAATACATTTGCCTGCTGATTAATCTAAAAACCCTGATGGTTAATAAATGAATAAAAGTGTATTTCAAATATTATTGCACTTATACTATTAAATTGATGCTCATGGTGCTTTAAGAGGTCGCCTCTAGATAATGACAAGTTTATAATTGTCCTTTATGAACATCATAAATTTTACAGCAGAGCATTAAGGAGACAGAACTATTTCCTATGAGAAATCACGAAAAAAATGTTAGTGCTGAGACAAGTATAGCTACTTGTCACTGAACCATGTCTACATCTTGGCTATGCCCGACATTGTCCACTGAAGTTGAAAGTTGTCTAAACACATGGAGATATACTTTTAAAACTACAAGAAATTACAAGAAATTACAAGGTGTTGCTTAATGAGTAGAATGCCCTTTCTCAAATTGTAATGATTGAAGGCAAATATTCCCTTAGCAGCCTAATATCACATATTTTATAATAGAGACACCTAGCCAAGTTGGCTTTTAATTATGGTATCAGTAATTAGGAACAGCTGTTTTAAAATCTGAATCTGGCCCTTTGTGGACAACTATGTAAACTTCCCTCATTGAATTATCTTTTTAAAAACTACATGACATCTAAAGACACAAAGCCATATAATGTATAATATTCTATTCCCCCCCACACCTTTTTATCCAGCCATTTTACTGGAGTTTGGATAACTGAATACTTTTATTGCAGGGTTGTCAAAAAGCACGTAATTATATTGCAGATGAAGATTATCTGAGCTGATGCTACTCCCACTTCTGGTGTGGTTTTGCTAGTGGTGCTGATGCAGACACCTGAGCAGGGCACAGCTAGACAGAAACACTGCACTGATGCTTGTATCAAGCTGTGTCAAGCTGTGCATGTGCGTGCCCTGTAGAGCTTATGCAAGTGAGCACATGTGCATGATGCTATGCTGCATAATTTGCAATTATTGGCTTTCCTCATGGCTAACTCAGAGCACTTTGCACCATATGCTTTTGTGCACTGTAAACTTGTTTACAGTTCCTGAAATAGGTACTAAAGATTTTCCACTTCTGCACTAACCAATCTATTCTCAGATTTCTTCCTGAGAATGAAACTGATTTAAGAGCAAACTATTTCATGAAGTTAAATTGCTCTTTAGTAATTTCCTACTTGCACAGTAACCAGCAGAAGCAAACCTGCATTACACTGAAGAAACAAGTACCAATTAAACTCAATTACGATGAGAAACTGGAGGCAGGTATGCTCTAACAACTCCCACCTAGCTGATCTACTAAGTAATTACTAGCATATGTAAGCAGCTTTTTCAGATTAGACCAGCAGATTCTTATCTATTTTTATATCATTTGAGAGCCTAATGACTGTAAATTTAGGAAAACACCAGAGGTTTGATTCCTGAGTGCAATTCTGCAGATGTGTGTCTGAGTTTACCCCATGGCATTTTTTGCTTGTGTCCTTAAAAAACCCAATGATACAACCTGGAATCCTGTGCGTAGGGTTTGGGGATATGAGAAGGCACAGGCCATAGTTATGTTCATGGTCAGTTTTAAAATCTGCTGATGCCCAAGTAAATCGTAGACTTCTTTAAAAGAGCTCTTTCCATTTTACATTTCTGTTCCTTTGAAACACCTAAACTTATACAGTGGTGACATTTTAAGCACCTTTGAAATGTTTCCCTCTGTTTCTGTATTTTTGTTTAGAAAAACACTGTCTAAAAAGTAACTCACAATCCTGCTGCAATGCACTCCAACAAAAGCACATTTCCTCTGAGTTCCACTTTGGTACTTGTGCTACCTGTTGGTGTTAGAAGAGTTGGCTGCCTCTCTGTAACTGGCTTCGCTGTAAGAAGAAAAAAAAAATTAATTTCTAAATTTTATTTTAATACTGATCAAATGCATACATCTATGCTCACATTTTGGACAGAGATTTTGCTCCACATTGCCATCTAATTAAAAATCATTGCGTTTGTTACACAACTACACAACTCAACAAATTAGGTTTTTGACAGACATAACATAGCTCAACCTGTTAAATGCTATAATCTCAAACACATGCATGAAAAATGTTCTCATTAAAGATGGGAGCAACTGATACCTAGTTTTTACATTGGTAACTATGCAGCCTGATGGATGGATGCTGAGCCTTAATCCTAAGCAGCCCCGATTCACTTCAGCAGAACTATTACAGGGAATGAGAGGTCACTGATGTGAGTCATAGTGCAAGACTGAAAGTTACCAAGAATTTCTGGTCTTCTATCAAAACCCAAATAAAGCAAAGTTATTGTATTCAGAAAGATAAACCAAGGGGATAAAAGGTACACTCCACTTTCCAATATGCTTTGTTCAATATTTTCTAGACAATGTAAGGCATCTTTTCAGAAGTTAAGCCTTATGTTCTCCTCTTACTATAAATTTAACTTTAATTCAAGCTGTTCCCCAGTCTGGTAATACAGAACCATTGATTAACCTGCAAGAAATAATCACAATAAAAAGAGAGCTATAAATATAAAACCCATTTCTGACATACTCTTTTGAAGTATTACAGTATTTCATGTGCCTTCATGGAAGTCAGAATAAGAGTGCTTTCTTTAATAATAGAGTGCTTTCTGTAAATACTCTGATGTTCTTTTACAGCAATTTTAAAATACAGGATTAAATTGCTCTGAAGTGCAGTAGCAGTCTGAATCATTGTCCTGGTTTTGGCTGGGACAGAGTTAATTTTCTTCCTTATAGCTGGTATAGTGCAGTGTTTTGGATTAGTATGAGAATAATGTCGATGTTTCAGTTGTTGCTAAGTAGTTGTGGTGCTCACGCTAAGCCAAGGGCTTTTCAGCTTCCCATGCGCTGCCAGCGGGGAGGTGCATGAGACGCTGGGAGGGGGCACAGCCAGGACAGCTGACCCAGGCTGGCCAAAGGGATGCTCCATACCATATAACGTCATGCCCCATATATAAAACTGGACTTGGCTGGGGAGTGGAATTGCTGCTCGGGGACCGGCTATCGGTGAGCAATTGTTGCATAGTGCATCACTTGTTTTTGTATATTCCTTTGTCATTATTATTATTATTATTATCATCTTCTTTCTTTGCTTTTTTATTAAAATGTTTTTATCTCATCTCATGAGTGTTTTTTCTGTTCTCTTCCCCATCCCACCTGGCGGGAGAGGAGGCTGAGCAAGCGGCTGCATAGTGCTTAGTTGCTGGCTGGGGCTGAACTATGACAACAAGGCAATCATTACAGTAAATCATTGTAATTTTAAAAATGTGAGCAGAAACATAATAAACTCGTGTTTATTAGGGCACAGGATTTACTGATAGATTAACATAAATAGAACACATAATTTTATGTGCTATGAATTCCTTAAAAACTTAAAAGTTGGGAGAAAAGGGAGGTCTAGAGTCAAGACTGCAGCTGATAGTCACAGGTAATAACTAATCTACCCAGTTGCAGCACTGCTGAGGACTGCTGACTCATTTTGCAAGACTGAAAATTCAGAAGAATTACTCCTGGTATTTCTGAGTTGTGAGCCAACCAAATGGTGTCCTCCTCATTAATTGTGCTAATATGTCATTCTGTGTTCAGGTACATATTTCTTGTTTGTTCCTGAATGACATCTTATTTTTATGCAGAGAATTAAAATATTCTGTGTCCCTGTTTTATTTTAGATTCCCATGTTAGGTTTAATATGTACAAAGCCTCACTTGACACGGAAAAAGATGAAAATAGAATAATTATAATGTATTTTCTGCCTATCTCACACAACATCAAGTGGAGAGTCTAGAACCTCAAGTGTTACAGTACCAGTGTTGCTCCAAAGTCAGCCTTGCTAAACACACATACACTTGTTCGGAAAGATTTAATTCACCGTATTCAACACAGATTAATGTAAAGATCAGCTTAAACACCAGACAAACAAAACTCATCTTGCCCCTACAAAGTTACATATACGGATAGTATTAAAGCATTTAGATTTTAATTAATTCCAGTTTTTCACTTATGAAATATGTTAAAAATGAATGGTACATTCAATAAGCTATTAAACATGAAGTGCATCTGTTAAATGCTTAATTGTTGTTATTTATTATGCAGCATGTGATACTGAATAGTCCTAGTGATAATGAACATATCAAACTATTAGGTAAATTGGAGGGAAAATATAAAAAAGCAACATGGTCTAGAAACAATCAAATAGACAATTTTTAAAATCTGCCCCACTGTTAAAGGACTAATTCATTATAAGAGTTTATATTTTTTATGAGTCATATGCTACAGTAACATTGAAACATTAAATATTTGAAGGGATCACACTGTGCAGTCCCTTTCTAAAGTATGTATTATCACCAGTACTAATAGATACCTTTATTAGAAACTGAAAAGGCGCAAAAGGTTAAATAGCCATGGAGGTGAAGTTAGTTAACTAAATGCTACTGTGAAACAGGGAGTATCAGTGGGGACCAGTGTAACTCACCACCATAAATACCAGTGTCACTCAAATTAGCAGCTATAGTGTCATTCAATGAATCCACTGAAATAAACAGAATATCATGAAGAATGCATAAAAGAGGGATAAATCAAAGTACTGGGAATCAAAAGGTGATGATATGGCCACGGCAAGTTAATTAAATGATTGATTAATTTGTTTCAATAGTTACCATAATCATAACAACCTGATATTCTTCGATATGAAAACCATCTGAAAACTGTTATTTTTTACACTGTATTTTTTCAGTATTTCAAATCTTACAAATAATTTTTTTCAAAAAACAAAGCCTTATAAAGGGAAAAAATGACAGCTTTGAGAATTAATTATATGTCAGGAAAACTGGAGATTACATTTGAAGTTTACACAGTAATGTAATTTCTGATTCAGAATTAAAGTTACAAAATCCCCTGGTGTAACACTACTTAACGTTGGCAAATAACTTGAGAAGTCTGGATAAATACGATGCAAGTATTTAATGAGGTAATGCAATACCTACTTGAAAAGACTTTTACAGAAATGGGTTGTTTCTGCTGTATAGTTTGCGTATGATTAAATCTTGCATAGCAGATATAGTCCTCCCGGGTATCTTCTGGTTGTACGTTAGAAAAATAAAGGTCTCCATTTAGGCTTTGGGAAACTCTTTCACTTTGAGGCAACCTTTGGAAAGCTAAGGGAAAACAAGAACGCATTTATCTCCATTATAATACACACTCCATTATTATGATCTGCAGACTCCACATTCACTTGATTATGCTGCTTGTGGGTTTGTAAATGTATAGACCTTTCTAAGATTTCTCTCAAGCTCCCTTGTCTTCCCATTCTTCCCCAGTGGGTTAATCTACAACTTACATTAAGATCTCCGGCTGCTTTTGGCTTCATGCTTTTGGGCTGCATGTCTGCTTGTTTCTTCGTTTCTACAGAAATGGAAATTCTTTGAATTTTAACTTAGAGGGAATCTCCACCATCTGTGGTCTTGGTAAGCAATGATCAACTATGTAGAAAAACTACAAAAAGTAAACTGGTTCTGCATAACAAAACAAACTCACCATTATCCATCCAAAATATTATAGGTGGTGGTAAGCCAACAGGAGGTCTGCAGTGTAGTACTAGTGAATCACCTTCTCGAACCTGATTTGGTTCTAGTTTTTCTTTCGTCCACAAAGGAGATCCTATAGAAAGTAATTTTAACATACATACAAACTATGGATTGACAAAAAATCCATAATTCAAGGAAGAAATGCACATAATATTCCAGAAAAACAGAAGAACTACATGTATCAGAATGTTAAGTCCTATCAGGTTTACTGAAGATTTAATTTTTGTTCTTTTTTTATGTTTTCTTGAAAGTAGGTTTTGTTTAAGACTTTTTCTACAGCAATGATTTGCTGAAAGTAGAATCAACTGATTGAAATTATTTTGGCTACTCACTAAAGGTTCTATAGCAGTATCTTGGAAAGTTGTAACTACAATAATGCAAAAAAAAAAAAAGTGATGCACTAAATTAGAAAAAAAGGTAGACCTTCCTGAAACAGTATTATACATACACAGCTTTATTAAAACATGTGAGAATAGCACATTTTAATCTGAGAAGCTTGAAAAACAAATCTGAGATAAAAATAACATAAAAATCTGTAGAAACATACCATTAATAAAAATTTTTTTAGCTTTATCTTCTTTTTAGTCCCAATCTGTTCTGTATTAAAGCTATTATAAAAACTATGGAATACATGCATCAGAAAGAGAATAAAAATTGTCCTTATCAGTGATGTGCATTAAGGATTTAAAAATTTTATTCTAATTGTAGCGTCATACATACAACCCAATTTTAAGTATGATAGGTCATCCAGATGCACCAAAAAAACACAGGAAAGCATTTTGGTTATTCAATTTTCTCAGAAATATTAGCAAGAACATGTGATACATTATTAAATCTGAATATCAGAAACTATACAATACCTTCTAACATGATCACTTTGATGATTAAATTGTTAAGACAGGAAAAAAAAGGCGAAACATTAATATGAAAATAAGCAAACTGAAGTGAATATTAAGAGCTTCACTTACTAGAAGGCCTTATAACAATATTGTTGGAAATGGCTGCTCCTCGTTCATTCCTTGCTGTACACTGGTATACTCCTTCATATGCTTCTGCCTTCCCACCATTCATAATATTTATGACAAGGGTCCCTGAATTTGGTTTCATTGTTACCTGTGCATCTTTATCTATATCAAAATGAGTTCCATTGCGTGTCCAGGAGAAGCTAAAATAATAAAAGCAAAAAGAAAAGTTTCTTATTCAGTTGCCTTTTGTAGATTGTATGGAGAGAAAGAAGAAAAAAGTAATTTTCAATAATACACAGTATTTTTTCTTTAGGCAGGTAAGTAAGACTTGTTCCCAAACTAAATTAACTAATAAAGTAGTAGAGCACTTTTTAATATAACAAATCTGGCAATAGTTTAAGATAAAAGGTTTGGCTGAACTTGTTAACAGGAGCCATTTCAAAGTCAATATTTAAAAAAAAAATTACATTAAATGATTCTGAAGTTAATCGTATATGGAAAAGAACTGATTTTCTTTCTACTAAAGACGATACAGTAACATCTGCAAGAACTGATATTGCTAAAGCTGCATTAGCATTTCCATTATAAAACCTATTGTTGGAAGGGTTTATAAACCTGCTTTTAAAAACCTGCTCTGGGCTGAAATGTGTCATCTCAGGACCCAGCAGGAGACCATTGATTTTAATTGGTTTGGCCATTTTAAAGTTATGCAAGTGAATTAAAGACTGTGTTGAGTTTGATTTCTTTTCACTACTCTTACACAAACCACCATGATTCTTTAAATGAAATTTTGCAGTCTGATAGCCCATAATTAATCTAGTAAATTTATACTGGTGTTACTCAAAGCAAGAGATGTTTTGAAAAGTAGTCACTAAAAATGAAGGCTAGGAGAACTCATTAAAAAAAGGTAAAAAAGCAGAGATTCACAGTCTGCGACTTATACTACTGTAAACACCAATTTCTTACTTATGCTTTGTTAATGGTCAAAAGTATGGTTAGAGAGAGCAAGACCAACGCTTGTGAAGTGCTGAGCACTCACAGGTTCAAATGCTGTGAACAGCAATTTTTGTACTTGTTACATTTTGGCTTCGTAATCTTAAACGTAGCACTAAATATACTTACTGGCTAGAATGCTTACTAAAAGTATAAACTTACATGGTACTGGAAAAGCTCAAATTCTAAGTGACTCAAATTGTGCAGTCCTTCTGCAGTAGGAGGGCAGGACTGGACTTGCTATTTGCACTTTGTGGTGGGGAAGAGCAGAAGAACTGCGCCTGACCAGAAGCGCTGCACCACACTGCAGTGTCTTTGGGAGGACTAGTGCCCACAGTGAACCAAGAGTGAACCTGTTTCTTACGACCTTGCGGGTGAAACTGTAGAATGTGGAGTTTCTGTAATCCTCTGCAACCACTAACACCGAAGGATACAGGGAACTGTAATGTAGCTTCAAATGAGAGGTGGAAAATGTGGCACAAAACTCTGAATTTGAGATCCATGAAAGTCAGAACCTTTGCTGCTCAAGCTATAGGTAGCAGCAGATCCATAAACCTTTCTGACAGTTGCGCTCACCAATAGGAAGTTACCCTGTTTTAACAAACAATTCACACTTCAGGCTGAAAAAGTTCATCTTCAACTTCAGAGCTTTGAAGCAGCTCAAGTTCCAATATGCATTTGCAGGTCATCAAGACTGATGGACCAGACTAACTATTGAAATAAATTATTTGGAGGCCACATCTTCAAAAATACGCAAAACTAAGCACAAGCTTACAAAAGTCATCAGAAAATTCTGCACTTCAATACTGTCACTTCCTCTGTAGCAGGGGAACAAAGTGAGACACGGGTTTGATGGGGAAGATGAGGCTGTACAGCAGAGAGCCC
The DNA here is from genome assembly GCF_000687285.1 of Phaethon lepturus. Taxonomy (NCBI): domain Eukaryota; kingdom Metazoa; phylum Chordata; class Aves; order Phaethontiformes; family Phaethontidae; genus Phaethon; species Phaethon lepturus. Next base: position 76,709 of record NW_010563999.1, read on the forward strand.
TGGCACATGACTCAGATATGTCAGTCTCACAGACAGTGCTCTTGTTCTCTCAGAAAAATCCAACCCAAAAAAGGTGTTCAAGAGAAACATCTGCAGAATCAGTACAGTTGTCCCAAAGTGCACAACAATCATCTGGTCCTCCAGGTGAACACTCACACTCTTCAGGATGGTATTGTGCCTCCTAAATTAAAATGCTGGTAAGCACAGCCATTTTATGGCACTCCTACCATGAACAGAACACTAGAAAGGGTGACAGTATCACAGATAATCTCCATCTTCTCCATTCTGCTGCCCAGCATGATAATGACTATGATCCCAAGGCACCCAGAAGGAATAATGTAGAAAAACCCTGGTAGCAGTACCTTCAGAAGTAGTACATTTAATGAGCTCTCCGTGTGTCTGAATGAACAACTACAGAGTGACCTTGCCAGTGAGTTGTTGCATAACGCTACTGCGCACGTTTTTCTTCGCGGTCTCTGACACGGGAAGCAGTTACTAGCAATGCCAGAATGCATCACGGCTACTGCTGTTTCCAGTGGAGGTACTCAGTATCTTGAAATGAATAGCGTTCAAATATTTCAAGATACTGAAACAGGGCCTTAAAATGCCAGATGATCAGGAATCTGATCTATATACAGGGTTACCACTCCTGCCAAAACCAAAGCCTTAGGCTATTAAATACACTTGGTAAATCAAGGCTATTGATCATTAAACCTGATACATCTTACATAACTTCCGACAAAATGCTTATGTATTTCAAGCCTCATAAATCAGAATGATTTACAAAACATTAAGTTTGCATTTATTACTATTACTCTGAATTTATTCAATGTCCATTCTTCTTTAGGCACTATGCCTAAATCTGGAATGTGATCCAGTTCATAGTACGGCATGCCCTCTTACTGCTTTCCACAGGCATTTACCTGTCTGGTCTTGTAATAATCGAGTATTATTTTACTGTTAGAGCTTTGAGGAGAAAAAAAATACTACAGTTGCTTGATGAATATAGAAAAGTTTAAACATAAAGTATGAGAAGAGTCAAACATGCTACTATCTGGTAGCTGTTTAAATTACAAAGGTAGGAGTGCGTGCATGTTTCTGCCTGTGCAAGCACGTAACATACGCATATACTTGTTAGTTTACAGAAGTTACATTATTTTCTCCTAGTTTTCCTACGCTGTTAGGCCAACAAAAGCAAAACAAAATGCTACTAACCTAGGAGGTGGCTTTCCTTTTGCTTCACACTGTATTACAATATTCTCTCGAGGGTCAACAATGTAATCTTTTGGAGATTGCTGAGTTATCGTAGGAGGTTGCGACACTTCATTATGGAATGTAAGAAACAGAAAGGAATTTAACAATATTTTCAAAGTATCAGCGAAACAGTTTTGTAAGCAGAGAAAGCAGAATTGCAATTAGCAACCAAATCATCGGCAGAAGAGTGGAATTACAGTATCCTCTGTGTTAGGAGGCTGAAGCCCTCTACTCTTGTAAATCAGTGTAGTTATACTAACTTCCAACTGAGCTATGTTGATTTACAGTGGATAAAGATCTTGTCCAAAAAGCTTAATGAACATCATTTCTACACATCAGATTTCAACAGATTTTCTCAAAACCAAAGGACAGTGGAATTCTAAATCCAACATATCCTGAGTGAAGAGTTGTGCGACATATACACACACAAAACATTTTTTTACCACACAGAAGGAAAAGAAATACATTGCTTTGTGTTTCTAAATATTTTATGTATTTCCAAATTCCCTATGGGATCATATTGAATTAATCTACAAAGCGTGCTTTTAGAAGCGACTTTTCAGGAGTAAAAAATTGTTACAAGTAAAAGACTCTGTAAAAAATTACAAAAATAGTAACTAGCTTCCAAATAGAGTAAACATGTAGGAAAAGTCTAGTACTGATTCTCCTCAAAAAACCCCAGCAAAAATATAGTCAATCTTGTGAACTGCCCCATCAGAAACATTTAATATTTATGATTTATTATGCACTCCAGAATGAGTAGCACAAAACAGAGTTGGTGCCTACCTATTAAAAGTAATTTATAATCTGTTACCATTATCTATGCCCATTTTTGCATTAAAAAAATCCTGTTTATGATATTAAGACGGTGAGAAAGGTGTCCTCCTCAACATTATTCATCCGTTTATAGTTCAGTGTCATCTAAAGGAACCAATTTAATAACATGCCCGTGATCATCCCCATCTAAATGTTGTAAATTGTCTGTCCAGCAATACACTTTGCTAGTATTTTGGGGACATTTCTAGCCGCTTTAGCAAAATATTTCAATCATTAGAGTTAGCTGTGTTCTCATAACTCAGTCTAGCCAGTTAAAATTGAAAAACTGGGATTTTTATTTTAAGTCTTCCCTACCATTACACACTGAGTACTCTGTTGCACAGAAAGAGGTAGCCATCTGTAAAGCCCTATCCACAAGAAATAGCCAGGAAAAAAAATCAGATCATAGAATCATAATGACATATAGCAGCTAAGCAGAACAGAACAGGCCATGCAGAGCAGGTTTTGCTCCTCTTCCTCACTGCAGAGATGACAGTGCTTAAAAGAGGAAGGCAACATTTTAAGATGATGACGACTTTGTGTGTATTTTTATGGAGGCACTTTGAAGACAGTCCTTTTCCCTCTCAGAGGCAGTTCTCCGGGTCAGTACACACCAGATGCTTACTTGGTAAAAGCAAGCACACTCTGCAAAGGGACATGACATGAACATTGCCTAACGGACAGGATATTCCACCTGATGCACATCAAAGACCCGAAGTCTCCACTCCTGCACTATGCACTGCACTTAAAACTTATTAAATTAACAATGACACTAGACTGAGGTAGGAGATCCCATAAAAGATGAGGTCTACTTAAATAACTGTATCCACTGTTTTTAAAGGATATAAAAGTATCTCCAACTTGGACATGTAAAATAGTATATAAGTACATATATTCCAATGAATTTATTTTTTATCAAATATATTTACTCCTGAAAGTAGTAATAAAACATTGCTCATGCTGGTATTGAGTAAAGATTTTAATGTTCAGATAGCGCACAACCAAAAATCACACAGTTAATTTGTTCAAAATATCAGAACACTGATTTATGCATGGTAGTATTTTCTGAACACTGCATGCACAAAACATCTAGCCACAGCAAACCAAATTATCAACAAAATGTCAGAATCACACGTTTTTGTATTGCAAATTCCATTTGTAACACAATCAATATTAATTTTCAGCAGCACACAGCCTACTTTTTGTGGACAGGAACTTACATTCTTCTAGAAGTTTTGCTTTTATTCCCCCATCAGAATCAGCAGTTGAATGGACAAATGGAGATTAAAGAGAAACATTTGTTAGTTAAAAGAAAATTAGCATTTTTGAGAGGGAAGATAAGTATCTCTGACAAGTACATTGGTCACCATTAAAAAGAAAACATTTAAAACATTTAGCACTGTAACCCATGCAGTGATGCCTGAAATTCCAGTTATGATTCCCATTGTGTCACATATTACTGCATTTATCTCAAAGTTCATGGTATGAGAAACTTTTCTGAAGTGTTGACTTTTTAAGGGCAACCATGGTATGTGATTTCGGCCTTGCAAGGACACAAAACACTGGTACTGAGGAGACGGCAAATCAGAATTAATGGAGTGCACTGCCCTCATGCTGCAGTCAAAATCAATCCACACATATGATCATATGGAAGAACAAAGAGAATGCTTTAGGCTAAAATTACTCTTACAAAGACAAAAGCACCTAATTCTACTCAACAGACATGCAATTTCTTTTGGTTTGAAAAATAACTAAACATAAAAAATCATTCTAGTTGTCACATCTTTATCGCTTACTTCAAGTATTTTGCATACATGTCTCCTCATCAATAACATTTTAGAGCAAGTCAAACTGCTTTTGGTCAACTACATTGTCAGTCATCCCTTTCCTACTTTGAGACACCGATGAGCACAGGAACTGCTAACCTGGATGAAACCTAAAGGTTCAATTGATCAAGTATGTTCTCACCACCAGGTCTCTGTGGTGGGTATGTAGGGAAGACCCACAGAAAATGTAAGTCCTTCCCTTAAGGTGTTCTCGCAGAGACCATTGTAATCATTATTTATGAAACCAACAACCATTATAGATGTAATTTTGGCTAAAAATTCAAGTATGTGACTTTATCAGACCTAACAAAGTTATTAAACATTATGTAATAGGGAACAAGTTAGTTGAGAGTTAACGTGATACATCTAAAAGGGCTAATCATTTTTGTCTATTGAGGCATTTCTGGTTAATTTACACTGAAGTGTTGCTCTACACAAAAGATATTAGAGGGGAGTACAATTTACATTAGTTCCTAAACTACAAAGTGGGTTTAAAACACTATTTCTAGCCTGCAAAAATATTTAGGGAGAAAAGTTAAGTCTAGAAAATAAAACATTAATTCATCAAACTTTCAAAACCCTCTTTATTGCACTGAAGGCATTCACAACACAACAAGTCTGATGTGATTCACATATATTGATCTTGTTACAGAAATACAGGTCATTGGTTTGAGAAGCTTGTAAATATGCATGGGAAAAAACATCTAAGCAGTTGCAATTTATATCAATGATTATTAAAGAAAAACATGCATTTATGGAAGGTAGGAAGGTATTAAAAACATGGGGGTAAAGAAAGCCATGCAGACTAGAACCATAGGCAAATTTACTGATGTATTAATCCATCACTTTTAACACCAGCCCTAATGTTCTCTTCTCTGGTAATTAGTTTAACAAATGAATAGTCACTGTGAGGCACAACATGGTTCACTGAATTCTGCAAATGTGATCATGCTTATCTTAAGAAGAAAATAACAACCTGACGCATGAATAATTTCATAAAATTAACAAGTAGGGCTATAAAATGCAGCAGGTATTGTTGCTTGCTTTTCAGCATGGAGTGCTACCTTCAAGGTTCCCCACTAACGCAGTATTATATTAGACAAGAATTTCAGGTCTTGGGATTTCCCTTCTTCTAGATATTTCCTCCCTGGTTAATGCTAGAATTCCCTGCTCAGCACATATGCTTTTAACTCAACGTTGGGTACTTAACTGTTTCCAGGCACTGCTTAGGAAATCTAAGAGCCTAACTTACTTTCCTGGATCAAAAAGCAAGATGCTTCCAGTGTCTGAATTTTATGTATTTGAATCTTTTACTAGATCTCATATAAGCTCCTGGAACCCTCTTATATGAAGATAAGGGCGACTGTTTACAGCAACTAGGAATTGTCCTGGGGTTTTCAACAAATTGTCAATATGATCTTAATTTCACAAATAATTAGCATTTAACTGGGCTTCTCTGCCTTTCTACATTTTCATCAAATAAAATGTTCAATAAAGGCACACTGAAGTGTGAGTATCCATGAGAATTCTATGCTAACCTTTCTCAAGTGAACAATGTAAGTAATTTTATATACACGTTTTTTTTAAATCTTCAGTAAATTAGTGTAAATATTCATAATCATAATGTCCTGACTGAAGTGAGCAAACACACCCCATGTTTAGCTCCATGTTGGAGTTACCTTCATCTTCCTATACAGAAATTATTTAACTAATCTTCCATCATTCTGCACATACTTAGCAGGTTAATACTTACAGTCAAGAGGTACATCCAATGCAGAAATCATTTGGCACAGAAAGAGGACCAAGGAAGCTTTGCTTGCAGATATGCTCTTCTTTTTCATCATGATTTTAGGCTGTATTGAGTAAATCACACTTGAAGAGTGAAGTTCAACTTCATCAGACTAGGCAGCTTGGAATAGTTACATAAATATAGACAAGAAACCTAATAAATAAAAATAAGAAAATAACAATGTATAGATACTATGGAGAGTTGAATGAGCACATCTTACCAATATTATGAAATACCAGCAGTCTACATATTACATCCAGGGATAACAGTTATACCACGTGCTCTAATGAAATCCAAGCAGAGATCCAGAAGTTCTCAAGACACCTAGATCATAACATTTTCCTAAGGAAGCTAGTGAACAACTCCTACAACTTTGTTAAATGAAAATACAAATGCCTCTCCTAAGCATTGGTCCAGCTAGCTAAAAAACAGTATATAGTAAAGATAATAGTGGTCTGAAGTAATTTAGGAGATTAAAGTGCTGAATGCCCACCTACTCTCTTTCAAACACCCTGCACAACTCTTGGGAAGAGTTATTTTAGGCATCTACTCCAATGAAAACATGTCTGGACACAAATTTGCTAAGTAAAGTGTGGAATCTTCCTGCAGCTTTGAGTTAAGTATCTTAGCTTCTCCCCACTTTGGAACTCTTTCTAATAGATAGCTGTAGACTGAATACAGAAGACTTCATGGATTGCATGCTGAGGTGCTAGCTTATGTACTGTATAGGAACCTAGGCTCCTATTCTTCGAGTCCTGATTCCACCCAAAATACATAACATCAAAATTCTAGCCTAAAACCAAAATCTAATTAACTGGCAGCACACTATCAAACTCTCTTCTCTTCCTTTCCTATGTGAAAAGGTGGCAGAAATGAAACATAAGGGAAATCTGTTCTTTGAAATGTGCCAGATTTTCCTCAACCAAGCATGAGAGATCATATTAGCCATGGCAGAATTATTCTGGCTCCCTCCTTATTTTTACTGCATTCCAGACCAAGCTCTAACTTAGAATAATGTTGAAGGAGTAAAAACTAGCAGCCTCCAAGCCTCATCATCATCACCAGCGACCCACAAAGAGTTATGAGAATACAGTCTTAGAATTCCAAATGGTGCTTGCACAATGCGTTCTCAGTAAATGGACATGAGCTAAGAAAGTACTTCCCAGATGCCAGACTGATCAGAAAGTTCACAGTGATGAGCGTTAATTTACCTTGAAGAGAGCACTTCCTCAGCTATGCCTACAGATGTGAAACACAATGCTATAAAGTCCGTAAGAAGTTAGTTGCAGAGGAGCAGCTGCCTTACAAATGTTAAATAGTTATTTGTGCTTACTGAAGTTACTTGAATCAGTTTATGCTATGGATTACCCTCACTCTTCAGGTTACAGAAGAAATGATGTCTCATAATTGTTGCTGTAAATGGTCTTTCTCTTTGTATAGTCTTCTGAGCAGAGACTGGAATGGGAAACCAGAACTGAGGTGTAGAGCTGTCATCCTAACCTACCACATCAAACTCTCTGATTCTTATTGTCACTATCTATAACACAAATGTTTCTTTCAAAATCAAAATATCCCAGCAGGTTAAACTCCAGTATTCCTAGAGATGTACTGCTCCTTGGAGCTCTTGGAAACTCCTGACTTTGGGGGGCACCATGTGAGAAGACAAATTGATTATTCACATTCAAAACTATCTGCAATACCACACACAATAATGAAACAACTAAGTATTTGTCACGGCAGATTAGTAAGATTACAAAAATCATCTGAAGAGAGAACACCTGAGTTCTAGCCTTTGCATAATTATTTATACAAACTGGAACTGCAGAAGCAGTCAAGGGGACAAGCCTAACTCCAAAATACCCAGAAAGTGGCAGGAAAGCATGACAAGTACTCAGACTTTCCTAGAAAAATAAACTGAACTCTCCTACATTTTAAATGAGCACCCGAACACGCTGGGGGTTTAGCTGGGCAAGGGAAGAAGTGTTTCTTCCATCCCACTTTTGGCACATATAGTTTCCTGTGCTCCTGCTGCAGTGAGTAAGGGGAAGGAGAAGGGCTTCTCTTGAGAATGCCTGAGAGCACTCCAGTGTGTTTCCTGCGATGAAGTGCTCTCCAGAAGAGCTGATTTTGTTCCACCAACTACAGCTGCCTGCTCTCTCCAGTTAAACTAGGTTCTCACACACTGTTCTCTTGATCTTTATGTCACCTCCTCACCACAGCTTCACTGCAATTAACAAGGTGCCCTCCCTGTACAATGTGTTTGACCCAGGATTTACAGGATACTCTTTGAAGTATTCTACAAGGGAACCTTGACTTCTACTGTTTCTTCTCCAAGCAAAATTTCAGTTCTCCTTAGGAAACTCAGAGAACCTGATTATCCACTTTATTGTCTTGTTCTTTCACCGTGTAAAATGAGTACAGCAGTGATTTGAGAGTATTTTAAAATGAAATTGCATTCCCTTTGTACAAGTACAAATGAATACACAAGCAGTGGTGAATCAGGCATGTGCAATTAAAATGACTGTGAAAGTAATATTCTTGAGAAAATGCCTCACATCATTTACCTCTGCTACTGCACTGTTCCAGTAGGATACCTGTTGAGTCTACTGCTGGGATATTAGAATGTAACATGGGAATTCAACAGGTAGCAGGAATTGTAAAGTTGAGCTTGCACACCGACTTTGTCATTCTTCAGAGACACAATGTGCCCAAATAGTTTGTGATAGAACATATTTAACTGAAAATTATTTTAGGTTTGTCAGCACAACTGGGTACTCTTGTTGAATATACTCAAGATTAAATCTGACATAATGTAGTATAAATACAAGAGCTGCTGCGTAAAAATTGCTTTGACACAATATTATCTGCTACAAAACAAGGCCAGGCCTCTAAGCGCAGATCAATGTAAATGCTTTGATTTCAAAACTTGAAATATTTATCCAGCAGATTGCTTTTTCCTCCAGGTAATTTATTTAAGATGTCTCATAACTAAGACATTTTGTCCTACCCTTTTCATAGGAAAACACATATATTTTGACAGCTCATTCAGGAGTCTATTCACTGATTTGTACGAAATAAGACTCTCTGTCCCTACATACCTCTGATGTACATAACGAAATACCACTTGTTATATCTTCTGTGCTTCTTGCTGAGATGCTGATTGTGGGTAAAAACATGGACTAAAGGTTGAAGCTACGGTGTAGCAAACAGGAGTCAAGGTAAATATGAATGCATAAGCAGAGTATAATAATACTTTATCACAAAGTATAATATCAGGTTTCAAATTAAGGGCTTTTATGTATGACAAAAGAACAATGATTTTTTTTTTAAGATATTGCTACTTTTTACAGATGAGCTACACAAAGACACGACTGGAAGAATGAAATCATCAGTGAGCATGAGGTAGAGTATCTGGCAAGAGCACAAAACACAGTTTGGTGCCAATGATCTTTTTGCTGTGACTCACATGTCTGGACACTTTGGGTCATAAAAAACAAAACCAGATACTTTGAAAACATTGAAGGAGCTAGGAAAAACAGCATGCATATCGAAGGGATCATTTGGGAGGCAGAATCCAAGATTCCTTTTCATACTACAAATCAAATGGGATAGGGACCTTCTCCTTGAGTTTAAGAGCTTAAGAGCAAATGAATCAGAGAATCACAGAATAATAGAATCATTTAGGTTGCAAAATACCTTTAAGATCATCGAGTCCAACCGTAAATCTAACACTGCCAAGTCCACCACTAAACTATGTCCCTAAGCACCACATCTACAAGTCTTTTAAATACCTCCAGGGATGGTGACTCAATCGTTTCCCTGAGTAGCCTGTGCCAATGCTTGATAACCCTTTCCGTGAAGACATTTTTTCTCTAATATCCAATCTAAAACTCCCCTGGTGCAACTATCACCTGCTACTTGGGAGAAGAAACTGACACATCATGGCTTACATCCTCTCCCTCTGAAGGAAAGCTCCATACTACCTATCACAGAATCATAGAATCTTTGGATTGGAAGGGATCTTTAAAGGTCATCTAGCCCTACCCCCCTGCAATGAGCAGGGACATCTTCAACTAGATCAGGTTGCTCAGAGACCCGTCCAACCTGACCTTCAGTGTTGCCAGGGATGGGGCATCTACCACCTCTCTGGGCAACCTGTCTTTCACCACCCTCTGTCAAAAATTTCTGCCTTAGATCTAGTCTAAATCTACCCTCTCTTAGTTTAAAACCATTCTCCCTTGTCCTATCACAACAGGCCCTGCTAAAAAATCTGTCCCCATCTTTCCTATAGGCCCCCTTTAAGTACTGGAAGGCTGCAATAAGGTCTCCCCAGAGCCTTGTCTTCTCCAGGCTGAACAATCCCAACTGTCTCAGCCTGTCCTAATGGGAGAGGTGTTCCATCCCTCTGATCATTTTTGTGGCCCTCCTCTGGACCCACCCCAACAAGTCCATGTCTTTCTTGTGCTGAGGGCTCTAGAGCTGGATGCAGGACTCCAGGTGGGGTCTCACCAGAGTGGAGTAGAGGGGTACTCCCTACGCACTGTGCTACTCCCTGAATCATGTCCAGGGATCACCTGAGAGAAATACAATTGGCTCACGTCAAAATCTGACAGGGAGAGTGTTAACAATTGAACAGTATACCTGATTGTGGAACACACGGACTATGGTATATTTTACTATACTGTGCTAGGATAGTACTATGCTAGTACTGAGTATTACTAATTCCTAACTGGGATGTTACAATATTATTATTATATATTATATTGTATTATATTGCATTATATTATATTATACTCTATTGTATACAAACACGCTCTCAATGGACACTTCAAAATTTAACCAGTTAACAGAGGGAATATGCTTTTCCTCTAGCTATCTTCAACATAAGCACATGATGTCTTTGATGTCCTTGTTAAGTGCAGCTGCAATATTTCTTTAGTAGGAAAGAGGTGTAAGGGAGTGTATTTACTGAAATCCATCCTTGTGCAAAGTTAAAGAAAGCATTTTCTAAATGTAATATTGTTCCACAGAGTTTTGATGCATCAACTGATTATGCATTTCTACTCAATTACATTATTTTAAGACAAAAAGGTCTCTATAAATGTGAAATGAAATCAAGGTCAGTATCAGAAATGTGAAAGGGTTATAAAACTGCAAGAAAGAACAACTAGAATATTTCATGCACATTAGAAAAAAAAGCATTCTCTTCTATACAGTCATGATTAAATTAATGGGGAACAAGTTAGACACTGCAAATGAGAGAAAAATTACTACTGAGCAATAAACTTCCTCTGCTTCATTTGTCTAATACCTGTATTTTTTCTCACAGCAAAAGACAGATAGAATATAGGAAAAATAAACAATTTTCAAGGAACTGTGCTTCAAAGTAACATTATGTAAAGCTACACAGAAACACGAAAAGCATTTTTCAAATGAGGTAAATGGATTTAATGACTTGTTCATGAAATAGTGTTGATAATACACATTTTATTTACATTTCTAACAGATAAAAAGCTTGCTTTTGAAGATAACTGCAATACCCTTATCACTTAATAACAGATCTTTATAGGGCTTATGTATTTTATACAACTATGCTAACTATGCAAATATCAATAAAATGATTTAAAATATTTTTGAACAACTGGTTTCAAATTTCACATTCTTTTTAGCTTATCTAGCATTTACAGTAATAGGTAACATTAAAAACTCTGACTGGAAACAATTATTTCATTTAAAATCTTTTCAATAGAAACAGGTAACAATGCACTTAGTGTTATACTGCCTAAGTGGTATGGACACAGTACTAACAGAAACAATAATGCTATTCAGATACAGCCTTTATTCTAGCTATTTTTATGGAGGTAGCGTGACTTAATAGACTAAACACTCATGTACGTGTCAACAGACCTGATTCCTACGCAAAATTCTGCTCTTGAATAATCATGTAGTTGATTCAGCTGCCACTGGTTTGCTTTCCTCATCCATCTCTCACCTATTAAATATAAACTGTATAAGGTATGGTCTGTTTACTGGTAGGTGGTCTTAACCTACTTAGCACAGGACACATAGCTCTGGGGTGGCTGAATACAGGTGTACATCAAAAGAAATTACTTTTAAAACTTTCTAAGATATATTAAATTAGAACTATTTCTAATCCTCTAGAACTTTGGAAAACACCACACTGCTTTCCTCCAAATTATTAACTTGTCACAGTCTACTATAGATATATCACCTGAAGTCATGAGGGAATACTAAATTGTCTTCTCTGACATCCTGTTTATGAAGCTTAAGCCCATTGCTTTGTTTTTGGCTACACTGTACATGCTATGGGGTTATTCATGTAAAGACTGGATCAAGAATAAACTATGCAGACAGAACTCCTGAATTCAACGAAGAACTCCTCAGCACTAATTCAGATGCTGCAGGTACTCACTAGCGTTAGATGGTTGTATGTACTTTAGCCATTTTTAAGCTTTTTTGACGAAGGCAGACGGCAAAGCTGTGTGCTGCACTCTAAACGTTCTTAGCAGTTCTATATACAGAGAAAAATGGTCTTGCTTCTGAACTCCCCCTACACACAGCATTACTCTTCTGGCTCTGACACGGCACTTCAGCACTCACACTGGTCTCCTCCTTCTCACCACCCAGACAAAATTTCTAGTCTCCCTACCCTCATCTTCTGTTTTCCAAGCATGGCCTGCTAGCTTCCTTCTACCTAAATGGATTATTTCATCTTTCCATATTAAAAAAATAAAAATTTGGATGATTTAGTCATCTCACTATCTCCTAACGATTGCCTTGTCTTCAGGGTTATTCTTGTCCTGCCAATCTTCAGAGCCCCTGTTCATTTCAACATGTAAAATTACAGCTGATAAAGTCAGCAAAGAAACTATCATTGGCCTTTACAATGCTCCTCAGGAGAACACTATGGGAAAAATCCTTAGTCCTTGAAGCTCCTTTATTGACAATCCTGCATGAAGACCTGCTAGCTGGTTTGTTATTCATTCAAGTGTGGTCTGTTTAACTATGTAGTTCAATCTATGTTTTTATTAATCGGTTTCACATGGCAATAAGTCAAGTGCTTTTCAAAGTCTATTACATTGACAGCATCATCTTATCAAACTTGTAATTTTATAAAATATTGAAAGTTAAAATCAAGGTTTTGTCATTTGTTTTAAAAGCCCTACTTGCCATAAAACTATGTTGAGCAGAATTAATTTTACTCATGGCCTTTAATTCCCAATCAGCTGAACCCTCAATCAGCTTTTTCCATATGTTCATGGTGATTTATATCAGGCTATATTTACCCTGCTCAATCTGCTTGTCTACTCTGAATCTGGGCAGAACACCAGCTTTCTTCCAATCTTAAGAAACATATTAAGAATGAAAACTTGTGAACCAGAAATCTCCCCCACCAGCTCCTCCAGAACTCACAGGCAGATCCATCACACCTAGACCTGCTGAATAAGAATATATATCTTCAACACATATTATTTAATATCTATTACTAGATAAATATGGTTATTACGACTAAAAAAGTTCTTCATCCTAACATGATGCACCATACTTTTTCTTCTAATTCATCATGTTACTTGCAATTATAAATCAACAGCAAGAGAAGAAAAATGTTAGTAGCTCACAAAACAGTGCTAATCCTGTTTCTGTTCTTAACACTTGGTCCTATAAAAATAAACCAAATAGTTGTCTACTTGTCTCCTCCATGGCAATGGCCAACACATCTGCCATGAGAACAGAAGCTCCTTCACACGAGCAGCAGTACAGACTGCGCATCTGCACAGCCCCAGCACAATTAGATCCAACTGCTTCCAGCGTAACTTCAGTATCAACTACTGAACTAGGAATGGAAAACAGCTTCATTATCCACCCATTTTGCATCGCTACTGAACTGCCCTTGTACCAGGTCATCTGATATCCACCCAGCTGATGCAGCCTTGCACAAGCTTTGACTCCTCTGGCCTAGCCAGGACTGAGCAGGGCCCGAGGCATGAATGCTCAGGGTCTACCTATGCACAGTCAACACCGTATCAGTCCCTTAACAGTGTTTTATTAGGGCAGGTGGGGGTATAAATGAAGATATGTCTGTTCGGTCAATTCTGTAAGACATCCTCCCTCCAACTCCCACTCACCCATTGAATGGGAGACAGGGGAAAACCCCTGGGTTCCAGGTTAGCTTTGATCTTTTCCACATTGATAAGGCATAGGCAATCTAGATCTTGTCTTGTTTACTTGTTTCTGGGGTTTTGTTTTTTTGTGGTAGGGTTTTTTTTTGTGTGTGGGTTTTGGGTTTTTTAATTTTCTTCTCTACAAATATTCTTCCCTTTTTCTTTTGGGAGTCTCTAGCATTGTTCTTCCCTGAAAAGAAGTAGAAGTGCCACATCCTAGGAGCTCCCAAAAATGCAGGGTGAAAAAAACCAACTAAACACAGATTTCAAATGTCTAATTAAGGGCTGCAGGTAAGTCCGTAAGCTTAGTCATGATCCACAGACTCTTCTCTTCAGCGCAGCCACTTAGAGTTGATTTTTAAAAGACTGGAGCAGAGCTGATCTGTCCTTTTACAGTTGTCTTACATATTCCCTGAGCACCTATACTGGATTTGTCCCTTCTGAGGATTTAAACAGAGGAGCACTTACTTTCTAGATCCTGCTCAGATTAAGTTATAAGCTGCTTTAGCTGGGGCGATTACATACATGGCAGAGCAAAGCTGTGGATAGCCCTCAAACAGGGAGGTAACCCTAGTAAGCCTGGCAAGTTTAGATGCCTCCAGAGTCAAATCATCAGCTGAACAGAATTTTTGGATTGCAATTGAAACTCCGATGTCTCAGTCTTGCTTGGGTGCTTTCTAGTGTCCTAAATTCTTCACTGGATTCAGTCTTTTTAATCTTTTTTACCTGCTTGCTTACAACAGATGATGGAATGGAGCATAAAAATAATGGTTGAGTGCCATTTATTTCAGTAGTCCTTTAGAGTCGTTAACAGCCTGAACAAATATGCTTCATCTCCTATGCATGTATGCATACTTTGCTGTCTTTCAAAGACTTGGTTGAAGTGCTTGAATTGAGTGCAACTTTGCAAATCTGCTGAAGACTATGGGTTTACACAGGAGGGATTAAAAACATAACTTGCATAGGTTTAGAAAGAGATAGTTTGGCTTGAAGCGCATCACTAAATATGGTGATCAAGGGAGATCACCTGGAGATACTCTTGTGAGAAGCATACTGTGCAAAAGAGCAGAATCTGATTCAAAGACAGGGGAACTTCTCCCTTTGGGAAGTACAGCAGAAACCACTAATATTAGCACGAAACACCAGAATAGTTATAATACAGACTTCAGATTGATTATTAAATTTCTCAGTGAGTTAGAAATCATTCAGAGTGAGTGACAGAAAACAAATTGGGAAAACACATTTTTACAGCACCTGGATGTTAAAAACAGGTACTCACATGATGGTATCACTAGGATAGCTATTCAGGCTATGCTTTCACATTTTTAGAAGCATGCAAAAGACCTAGTCACTCATTAAGTCCACTTTCAGGAGATTTAATTCAGACTGAACTTCAACAAGACAAAGGTTTTCCAAAAGCCCATCTC
>NW_010563999.1:92019-110969 GCF_000687285.1 Phaethon lepturus
AAAGATTTTGCAATAGAGAAAAAAAGTGCTTATGAGAAAAGTCTCCACGAATCATCAGACTGCTTTTAGAGTCATACCATATCGTGCAAACAGAACCAGAAGGAAAACTGCAGAGTGGGCAGAAGAAAAATGCACCATCATCCTGAGTGAAGACTCCCAATTCAATGACTACAGTTAGTTCCTTGTAAATATGCAAAAGGAATGCTCAGCTGAAATCCTCCCTGAAATGTTCATTTCTTTACCCAGGAGATATGATGAAAGAGACTTTTTTCCCCCCTGTTTTTTTTTTTTAACCCACCACCAGAATTCAGAGCACGGGCTTAAGAGCTCGCTTAGGAGAAAGTAATAAATTCTGTATTACACTGGTTAATTACCTTTTTTACATCCCTACAGCTAACCCCAAAAGCAGTATCTGTCCAGAAGCATTCCTACCTGGAGATACTCTTGTGAAAAGCATACTGTGCAAAAGAGCAGAATCTGATTCAAAGACTGGGAAACTCCTCCCTTTGGGAAGTAGAGCAGAAACCACTAATATTAGCATGAAATGCCAGAATAGTTATGCTAGGGAGGAGGTCACTGAGAATAGGGACAGTGCCAGAAACTGAGGACTAAGACATTCTGTCAGATATAAAACCCTAACAAGTACATGAACAAAGGAGGGTAAACATTGCTGAGGGAACAAACTGTACAAACTCCAGCTAGCTGCCTTGGGTAGACTTTTTTGGAGATGGGGGTTGGGGTCTGGCCACCTATGTGTAACATCTATTTAACAGGCAAAACTTAGCATGTTTGCTGGTTTGATTTTAATTCATTCTGTTAAAGGAGTTACAATTTCGTCTGTTAGCTTGGAATCTCTGCCCACCGTTAAAAACTGAAATGAACCGAGCGCTCGGACATAAAGGTTTCTACGCTGTAGAAATATCCCTGCCTTTCTCTCTAGAAGTGCTGATAATGTTCACAATGATTACAGCTGTACAAATCAGGTCTGTCCCTGCTTTAAACAACACTAATCCCTTCTGCCGCCGTTCCTAACAGAATGATGCGAGAGCACACGAACCGACTCCTTAAAATTTGTTTGCAGGTATCACCAGTGTTGTGCTACGTCTCATAACCAGGTCACCATGCTCAGGTACGCTACTGAGGACCGCACGTAAGGGGATGACTAGTGCCTTAAAAAGTCAGAAAGAACTCACCAATTTTATGATTTTCTGACTTTATCACTTCTCTATATGAACATCTCTAGATCCCACTCACTCTCAAATAAATCATAACACATGCTAAGTGCTCATTACTTTTGTCGCCTTCATAAAACCTGCTTGCTGCAGCTGGCCACCTCAACTCTATGAAGTAAAGCAGGAAAGGTTGGCATTCAAATTCCCTTTTTTTCCTGCTGCCTTTGTTTTTGGGGTTTTCTGTTTGTTTGTTTCTTTCTTTGTTTTGGTTTGTGGGGGGTTTTTTTATATTAACTTGCAGAGCTTCCAGCTCCCTGAATGGAAGGGAAGGAAGATTTAAGTGGGAGTACACAACAGGGCAAGGCCTGACAGGATGTGCACCGCGTCTGTGCAACACCGCGCTGTGAACAACGACACAACCTCGCTGCCTGTCGCTGCCATTGAGAGCTGACTTACTCGGCTGGCAGTTGAGAAAGCAAAGGAGACCTGGTGTCTGCCCTCAGGAGCTCATGCAGGGAGCTCACCACCACGGCGCGGGTCAGTTCTGCCAAGGTTTCTGCCGTTGTCAATGAGTACGGCACAGAGCGGTCTGGACGCGCTGTCTTCTGCCCACAAATATTAACAATAATGTCAGTCCTCCATTAGGTGGCAGATCGACCCAGAGAGAGGACGGGGCAGGCGCTTCTCTGAGCTTGAAGGAGGAAGAGGGTTGAAGGAGTGGGGCAGGCAACAGTGGAAGTAAAACACTGCGATGGGATTGAGAAGATACCAGACAAATAGCACCTCTTGGGTTTTGTTAGATGGAGGGGAAAGGCAAGAAGGAAAGAAAGTGTGCACATATTTAAAGGCATTAAGGTTGGAATTACACGTTAAAATTTTCTCTACATGAAGTTAGATATCAAGAAATTTAAAGTATTCAATATGATATTAACATGAAAACAGAAAAATAATTTTCCAGCAGTATTGAAAGCCACCATCTGGAAGATGGTGGGGAAAAAAAACAGACCCTGTTAACAGCCTAGTGGCTTGTACATGAATGTTCCCTACAGCTCCAGCCCCTTCCACAATGAATCCACAGTGACGGATTATTCCAGCATAGATTTCACCTTTAAACAAGGGCTACAAAAGCACTATAGGTATTTCACAGGAAAGAACAAGGGAAAGGTGAAAAAAACCAAGTTGCTGTAATTAGGGAATATTTAAAAGCATTAAGGCCTGAAGGCTTCAGACACACTGTGGATCCACTGCATATCCATCGTAAGGCAAGCTCCCGAAAATCTGAAGCATACGGAGGGATTTCAGCAGAGATCGCTCTGACTGTCCCCACCCCGACCTCCCACTCTGAAGTACAAATCATGGGTATCCACCTGCTCATGAAGCTTCTCCTTTAGTCAATTCTATTGCCAGCCAGACATAAAAGTGCAGGTTTTTAGTTCAGAGCAGGAAAAGAGCTTTGGATGAAACTGCTGGAAGCAAAGATGACGTTCTGGATGAACCAGCATTTCGCCTGTTATTACTTCCCCCTGATTCCTACTGTTATCCACAACTACCACGTTCATACCGTTAATTACTATATTTTCCTTCTTGTTTTAAACACACTGTGATTTAAGCCAGTTTTACTGCCATTGACTGTTAAACCTCATCTATCTAAATACACAAGTGGACCCAATACTGTCATGTTATTTCAGTGGGACAACATCAAGTAACACATACAATGTACTACAATTCCTATTTTTAGGGTTAATCCCTCACTTTGCTGGTGTTATTCAACAAAATCTGTCACTGGCTTCATCTGAACTTAGCTTGATTAAAACTGTTAAGATTTGTTCTATAATCTTTATTGCAGCTGATTCTGTTAAGTCTCTGCTCCCCAGTCATTCCCTTGTATCTGCATTATCAAAGACCAAAAAAAAAAAAGTAATTCAGAAATATAAATGAAGGACTTATTTTTATCCATTTCCCTTTTATGTAAATGTGGAAAAATTCTCTGCTATTATGTTGTTAAAGGATTAATATGGCTTTTTAATTGAATGTATTTTTTATTTTAATGTATCAAAAATAAAACCCTGAAGCTTAAATTCTCACAATAAATCTTGCACTTCTAATAGAGTTTTAAAACACCATTATCAAACTGAAACCTTCTAAATGAGATCTGCTAACCTACATTCCCATGCTGTTGCCCCTTCATTTGAAATATAATTTATACGTTCAGAATATTTTCCATTTTCCATTTAGAAGAATCAGAAAAGGCACTTACCACCACTAAAATAACATTATTTTAGGTGCAATTTAGGCAAGCAGCAATAGGACAAAGCCAATAACTACAGCCTGAGTGAGCTTTTTTATACAAATCATTAATTCAAACCTTTAGGGTAAAAAAACCTCATTTATTCATAAAGAAGTTAATCCAGTTTGTTCCCTAACTGGGAAATAGCTTCCCCTGCATTTTTTGTATGTGTATGCTATTCATTAATGAAACAAAAAAATCTTACCCAGGACGTCATATCTATTATGTAAGTAAACATTACACTTTGATGTAAAAATTTACATTGTTCACAGATTCATTTGAATTTCATATTCGCATTACCTCCAAGGAGATAAAAGAGATTTCTTTCATACTGACATGTTTACTACTGGTTTTTTTGGCTTGTTACAACTAATTTATCCTTTAAATCAAGATCTCAAATGCAAACAGTATACTTTGCAAGAATAGGAATTTTTTTTTCTGTTTAAATTAACCTCAGTGCAGTTCTGCACAGTTGTACAAATGTATGAGGAAAAACTTCTTTCCTTTCAATGTACTCTTTCAAATAGTCTGTTTTCTCATTTTATGAATACTAGTCTAAGCACATATGATATCATCCCACAAAATTAATAATAAATATTGAATTAAAGAAAGATTCTTCAAGGTAAAGGAAAAAATAGCATTTCAAGAGGAAAACATACTACAAAATCCCAAAATTACTACAAAAAACCTTCCTGAAATTCTGCTGATAGTACTGCAAAACCACTTTACTACACAACTTGTATTCCAGACTGTATGTTGGTACTAGCAGACTGATAAGCATATTTTATCCACACTAGAGAATGACTACATTTAATAATTTGAAAATAAAAATAGCTTATTAACATATCTACATATATAATATTTGTATCACACAATGAGGCATCCAAAGAAACATTTGCTTTTTGTGACAATACATCTAGGCACAGAAACAAGGCAGCATGATTTCACCCCACAAAAGAATTCTTATTCTCATGAAAAGACACTGTTTTATACTTATACATCCATTTTATTTCCAAACTACCATTTTTTTTTCCTTAAACCACATTATTTGCTAAATTTCTAGACATGCACAAAAAATTAAAAACAAATTTCTCTCCAGTAATATGGGTACACTCAACAGTAATTTCTTGCAGCACTATTATTAGAAATTATTTCAGTAAATTCTGACAGTTCTCATTTTTGCATAGCTGTAACATCTAATGCGTATTTTTCATAAAAATGCAGTATGAAATATGACCATTTCAGAAGGAAAAACTTCAAGAAACTACAAAAAGGAAGGCAAGACATTTAGGAAGTGAAAATAAATAATATTCATAATTAACTTTGATTATTTCAAACACTCAGCTGTGCTTTATAGTTTTTATAAATTATCTTACTCTTTGAGGCAATTTTCAGTCAATCCAGTCATAGGCAGAATAACAGTGTATCAAGGCAGCTTGTCAATCAGACCCCTCTCCTTTGCACATCTTGAAATATTGATCCTTCAAAGAAAATACAAAGGACTGCTCACTCAAGCAACACCTGCAGGTGATACAGCTGTATTAGCATAATACTGTTCTGGATTTCAACATGTAAAGAATGCAAAATTGCTATAAATCAACATTAAAGGCTAAAATTATTTTCTCAGCCATCCTAATTTAAATTGAGAGAGATGCTGTTGTCCAAGGATTTTTAATTTTACATTAAATTGCCTTATTGCTTATACACCAGAGAAACCATAACATAACTAAGACCAGAAAGTACTCTTTAATCTTTAATATAAAATTAAATCTTGCTGGTTTTTCAATTTATCCAGAGACCTAGCAACACTTAAAACTGTGCTTTGTTGTATTCATTTTAATCAAATGTTATTTTAATTGGGTCTGTAAGGACATGTAGAAACTACTGCACCATTGGGAAGAAACTAATTTTTGATCTCCTGTTCTTACATTTCTGAAACCAGCCTGGTTTTTAGTCTCACCTTTAACTTCCCTTCAGGCATTATTCCCTAGGGTTCCACAGCTTCAATTCCCAATTCAGATTTGCTCAGAAGAATAATGTGTCTCAAAGCATTACTTCTGGAAACCAAGACTTGTGGAAATGGGGACATCTTACCAAATTTTCCATATGGTCCATGGGAAGAAGTTGAAGCCGAAAGCAGGGCTCCTGGGAAACGCTTCACTGGGCGCATGGATGGAGCAAAAGGAAAAGGCAACTCTACTCAGCACGTAGTTTCATGATGCTTATGAGGGTTGCCACTGTGTGTGTACACTACAAGATTACGGTGCCTCCTTAGAAAAAGGAGCAAGAAATCAAGGCAGGGCTTTAGCCAACCAGTTGTGAATGTACTACATCTCTCCCTCCCAATCTCTCCTAAGCATCCTTCCTTCTCAAAGACAGACAGATACTGCCTTTTCTTCCTTCCTAAAAGCTTTCAGCTAGCCAGGCACCACCACACTGGTAGATGAGCTGTCCTCCATACTGCTGAGAGAGTAGCCATCTATGAAGGAGGAGGGTGATGAGAAATAAAATCCATCAAGGGAAAAAAAAATCAGTCAGACTTTGAATAAGAACAATTTACATCATACTGAAGCAGAGGCTTTGAGATATGACTTTTCTTACCATCAGAACAATAAAATATTAAATTAATAATAAAACACCCTGTCACAGAGGGCAGTTGGATGATAATACCAGGCAGCAAAATTAGGGCAGCTCTCTCCCAGCCCTGATTCCTTCCTTCCTTCCTTAGCTGGAACTTGACTCAAGCTGTTTCACTGCAATGATTTGGTAGGCAGTTCACATTTTCTAGCCTAAACGGCAAGTTAAATTAATAACTATATTCCACAATTAAGTTAGGTTCAATTTGTCCAGGCATTTCAACTGAAACTAATAGCTTCACTCCCTGTCAGAGTTAAATTTAAAGTAGCAAATCAACTTTCATCACTACGTGCATGAAAATAATGGTTTTCATATCAAGTCAGATATTAAAGTCTCAAGGATGGGGTTTTTTTGGGTGGGGTTTTTTGTTTTGTTTGTTTGTTTTTAGTTTTTGTGGCTTTGATTTTGATTTTTTGTCATTTGAGATTCTGGAGCAAACTTTTTGCACTATATTTAAGATGGAATTGGATCAAGTTCCAATTGATGAAAGAGGTTATGTCATGTCGGTTGCCTGTGCAGCAGTCAGCAGACAACATTTACCAAGGAAACCTTTGCAAACCTCGTCTTCCAGCAAGAAAAACATAACACGGGCATCAACATATTTAGGTCTTGTCAGTAGGGCACAGGAATACTTTTCTTATAACCCTGAAGAGCAGAAAAGTGAAAGAGTTTGTGCCTCCTATAAGATTCACATCTTAAGGTATCGGGCTTTTCTTACATTTGAACCAGAAGTGGAACACTGACCTGTTTGCACCCCTTATTATTTATTTTAAAATGTTACAAGTTTTCACAGTGTATCATAGGGATCTTCAAATTCACACTCATGTCTCATTTTTAATTTCATAATTCATTCTGTAACAGGAGCTGGTAGCTGAGAAAGGAGTCGCCTGGAAGCATCCTCCACAAAACTGTGGAGGAGGTAAAGATGAAGTAAGGCCTTTTCTCCCTTTTCTTTAGTCTTGATAGTGGGTTCCCAGCATTAAGCTGGGTCTATCAAATTACATGCATTTTGACAGATAATGCTTGCTGTGGGGTTGTTGCCAGGTAAGATAATAAAATTTCTGCTTAATTAAACCACATTCCTTTATTCCACAACGGCTGACATCTTGGCTATTTTTAACATTGCAAGATGTATTCACATCAGTATATGATGGGAAAAGTGTGATATACCTTTTGTTTAATATCAAAAACCAGAATTTCCAGACATAAAGCCAACAGTTGGCATGACTGAGAGGCTTTGAACTTCACATATGCTTTCTCACATGTTTAATGAGGGAAAGTTTACCTAAGTCACTGCACTGGTTTAGCAGAGATATTGAATGTCAGCGGGAAAAGAGAAAGAGGAAGGAAAGACTCAAAGATTTAAAAAGGACAGGAGGAGAGTTGAAATATTGTTTTAAACAAAATGAAGCACTTCTAATGTATTTGGGTCAAGGCACCTGCATCTGCACCGAAAAAGTACCCAGTGAAATCTGAGTTTAGAAAACAAATACAATTAAACCTGAACTAACGTGACCGCTGAGTAAAAGTGAAGTTAGCCATACAATTGCCTCGGCTACTATAAAAGCATTAAGGGCCAGGTTAGAAAAATAGTTTCCTCTTTTTTGCCAGCAATCACTGTACTCTCTTGATCATCAAAGTACTTTATTAGAAGGTATATTTAAGCACTTAATCTTCCATATATCCTAAACAACTGCAGGTATTGAAAAGGAGGTTCATGGAGACTAGAACAACCACTTTTCTTCTTTGGTTTGCTGCGTAGAGTCACAGCATTGTGCATCTAACTGATTTCTACAAATTAAAATAGAACCTGGCCGAGGATGGAATTAGGGCTATCCATTCACTGTCCATACTCCCTTTTTTGCAAGACCGGTCCTTACAGTTCTCTCCAATATTGCCTTTCACTTGAGTGAAAAATTTGGTATTTTATTTAGGGGTGGTTTTTCACACTAGGCTTTCTCTGATCTAATGACAAGTAGCTGTCAAAAAGATATGGAGAGGTCCTGAGCACTTCTGTTCCTCACTGCAAGCTCCTGCCCTCTCTCCTTGCATTTAAGAATTGTAGTATCCCCAGTGAGCTACATCAGTTCATTGATCCAAGAGAAAACAAACCTATGCAAGAAAAGATTAGGTTCTGTCATGACAGAGATTTCCCAAAAGGAACTACCTCTTTTGGATGACAGCCTGAAATTAAACAAAGTGAAGCATCATGTGAAACTATACCCCCAGCCTACATCTTCATGGATCTGGGCTGGGTCAATGCCATACTGAAGTATTCCCTCTAAGCTGACTCTGTTCCTCCCTACTGAAGCACTGGTGAGGAATACTCTGCCAAGCAAAGGAATGGAAAGTCAACAACATCCATCATGATTTTTCAAATCTCTATGAAGTCCATCAAAGTTAAAATACATGTTATTCAAAGACAGCCTCCCAAACAGGCCTTCTCTTCACTTATTTTGCTATGGGGAAGAATTAACTTCTCAGAATTGCAGACTTACTGCATTTCCCAAGGAATTCTGTCCTGCTGCTGACAGTGTTCAAATCTCATTTATATTTAGTTCTTCCATTCAGATTAATCACTTACTCAATATGACCATTCTTTTGCATGGCCTTCAGCTAGGACCCACTTTCTTCATGACCCTATGATTCACATTGATACTTTCTTTTTAAAGTGCTTTTCACTTTAGTATCCCATTTGCTGACTTCAACAGAATCAATCATTTAACCATTCAATCATTTAATGCTTAATAGTTGTGGAAAAACAAGAGATGCATTTCATTTTGAGGTAACTTGTTAGAATCTTTGTCTCATGTTCAGCAACTTTAAAATACACACAGAGCACAATGAGTCTTCAATGTTTTTTCACATGTTCAGGACAAGATGATGGATGAAACATGACACAGGGATAAACTGTAAGCAGCAGGCTACCAATAGATGAACTTAACAATGGGAAGGGATGCTAAACTTCTCCCTACCTAATGGACATTTAATTAGGTCCAGAATAGGCTTTGATATCTTCAGACCATGTAAGTAATAATTCAGAATTGATCTACTTCATCTTAAACCTCACCTTATCTTTGAATTCCTCTTACCTTCTTTCATGAACAACAATGGAGACGTGGCCTTAACATTCAAAGGCTTTGGGACCATTCCCCGCTTTCCTTCATAAAGGGAAGCTCTTTGGCCATATCCCATTTCCTTCTAGATGGTAACACTTTCAGGTTTAAATACATTGAACTGCAGGATGCAATAAGCAAACAATGCTATAGTCCTCCTACCATTAAAAATCCTGCACTAAAATTTTTACCTCACAGAAAAATTATTCTAGATGTAACAATCTGGCTAACAAGAACTAACTACCAAGAACACTAACTTGAAGAGTTCTACTTTATTTTCATCCCTTCACATGCACAGAACTGCACTAACCTCAGTGGAATTACTCCTGACGCACAGGGGGAAGAAGAGAACAGAACTGGGTCTCTTGCCCTCATACACTTTCCTGTGACATGTCTGTATAACACAGCAGTCTGTAAAGCCCATGTTGACTCTTCTTTCACCATGCCTCAGACACGTTTCACAAGATGACAGATGCATTCATAAAATTCACTGCACATTTCCATTCTAAAAACTAGCATTGACATTTCATTTTTACTATCTTAATGATTGAAAACATGTCCTGGTATTTCTTCCTAATGAGCTGTAGCATTGTTCCTAGTGTAGTCTGTTAGATATGTGAATTTTAAATTCTGAAAATAAGTGCTATGTTCTGCAAAATCTGTAAATCATGTAAAAAGGAATGTTGAATCTTTGTTGGATTTCCCTGAGTTTTATATCTACCAACCTTTTACACTTATTTATTCAAATAACATTTATTTGGTTTATTTGGAATAAAATAGTTCCAAAAAGTGTAGGCAACTACCTTACATCAATGTATGCAGTCTCCTGCAAAATACTTCTGACACAGTTCTTCACGTATATTTACCAGGATGAATTTTATAAACAGTGTAAATTCTACATTTGAAGGCTTTTATTTCTAAAGATAGGTAAGTTAGTTGCATACATAAGTTATATAGTTACTTAAATTATATATTTTATATATATGTATATAAAAACAATATATATAAAAAAATAGCAATATATATGTGTGTGTATATACACATATGAAAACAATATTTAGTCTGCCCTGTGACAAATTAGCACGGTATTTCTCAACTTAATCTGAACCTGTTGCTTTGATGTGTAGTCTCCTTGAAAAAAGCACCCTGACTGTACAGTTCCTGTGCTCACTTGCACCTCAAATACACGTCTGGCACAACAGAGTGTTTCCGTTTGCACATCAGTTTGCAAGTTATGTAGAAATCATTAAGTTATCTAAAAGTGAAAGCAGCTACTAAAAAGGAAACTGAAAAGTCATATTTAAGGTATTTCTGGAAAAGAGGTGCAAAGAGACAGAACGTTGGTTAAGTAAATGTAATACTCTAGAATATGACACAGAGGGAGAATTAGAATCACAGAATCTTTGAGTTAGAAGGGAGCTTTAAGGATCATCTAGCCCAACCCCACTGCAATGAGCAGGGACATCTTCAACTAGATCAGGTTGCTCAGAGCCCCGTCCAACCTGACCTGGAATGTTTCCAGGGATGGGGCATCTGCTACCTCTCTGGGCAATCTCTGCCAGTGTTTCACCACCCTCATGGTGAAAAACGTCTTCCTTATACCTAGTTGAAATCTGTCATCTTTTAGTTTAAAAACATTACACCTTGTCAGGCCCTGCTAAAAAGTACTATTAACCCAATTCCCGATCAAAACTCACCGAGCTCTATCAGAATTTTAAACCTATTTTTGCTAAATAATCAGTTAAACTGCATGCCATGTTAAAGAAATGCTTATAGGGGAATAAAGATTTGCAAGAGGTTCTGGCTACTAATTTCATTTCAACCGTTGATATACTTTCAGGAAGGGGAAAAAAAACCCCAAACATTCTCAAAGTACTGTCAATATAGTAAAATAACAGAAATGTCACTTTTGACATGAATGCTGGCCAAGAGGCACTTTGGTGTGTAAGTTATTTCAAAAACAGTATTTTGGAAACACATTTCATTCATCTATGAGAGTCCAACGTGCCATTCTTTCAAAAATAAATCAGATGCTGTTTTTGTGCTCCATGCTTCACAGCATTTTCAGGCAACACCCTGACTGTGCAGCTCACTGCCTCCACTTCTGCCAGGGTCACCCAGTGACTTTTTAGGCTGTGTTGAAGCTTCTCTCTCCCTTTCAGCATGTTGTTGTCTTCAACGGATTTCATTCGTACCTGTGTGAGTGAGCACACACGTGCAAACTATTCTTTTTTCAAATTTGTAGGAACCCTTTATTTGCTTGGGGTTTTTTCACTGGAACCGTGTTTTTGAGTGGAAAGACACCTAACTTTCTAGCTTTGTCACAACAAACAGCAGTAGCTAAGTCTATCAGCATCAAAAAACTTTATCAGATGGCAATAATTGAACATTTATTCTGTAATTTAAAGCTAGCCAGCTACTTTAAACATGAAAGAACTACCAACTCCATTACTAACAATTGCAGAAGGATGTCAAAAGGTCAAGAATTTTTGCAGGAAGTTTTCTGCTAAACTAGTCATAGTTTTAAAGATGCTCTACTCAGAAATTAATAATTCAGTCCTTTACACATGATCTTATCGAATACAGAATGCAATGAAAAACACATTCACCTTTTTTGATAAATGAAAGTATACTTTTTAAACAGAGGTGAATGCATTCCTTTGGTAGCGAGAGTAGGAAGAGCCTTTCTTCTGCCACTTGACTGAGATGGAGTGCTGCAGCAGGCAGACAAAAAAGGCATTTTCTACTGTTCCCAGAGAACCTGTCCATCCTTTTTCTGGGCTGTCATGACTTGCTTTAAGGGAATTACAAAACAAGACAGGGATAAAAGCATTTTGTGAATAATCCACAGATTCAATTTTTATTGTATTTTGCCAGGCAGAATATTTAATTTCTTCTGTCATTTTGCCACTAGATTAGGTCAGTAATTTACTTAAACTCTAGCATAAATTTTGACACGAGAAGGATATATCCTCTTTCCAAACATCTTTTTCCTTTTTAATTCATGGCTGGTTTGGTGGCATTTCAAAAACTAATGAACATACTGACAGACGACTGGATGACAGGTTTCAAAGAAATGTTTTTGCTTTCTGTGGCTAAATATTTGACAGTTTTCTTGCAGAAATGTCTTTCCTGAATAACACTTTATAGAAATTCAACAAAAACGAATTATACTCCAAAGTTGTAAAAGCCAAAACCACATGAACTGTAATTATTTTAGAAACTAAGTGGCCATCAACATTTGTATATCCAGTCTTCGTTGTTTTGTTCTAGCATTATACACTGTCATTATCTGTTCTTTCAGTAGTATTAAAAGGCTTTACAAACTGCTGATACTCAGTCATTTACTCTTTAGTGAAGCCAGAGAGCTTTACAACATTACTGGACCGCGACACCTATCAAAAGACACTTAGCTACTGCAAAAGAGGGCTCCTGATACCAGACAGATGACATTACTGAGCCGTTACAGTACTTGCAACTGCTAATTTTTAGAACACCCATGAGTGTTCATGAATCCCAAAACAAAACCAAAAGCCTCTGTGGAATAAACATGAGATTACGTATTCTTCAGCATGCATTATTTAACAATGTTTCTGCTTTGAATTCCACAAATCCTATATAGATAGATCATTTAATAAAAGCCTGAAAATGTTGATGCTCCATAGATGCTTTTCAAAATGCAATACTTTTTTCATTTCACAAAGGACTTACATGGGTTGCAAAAAAAGGCTTAACTGGAGAACCTTCATACACAAATCTTAGATTTCACTTTTTGCAACATAGGGTACACAATCCCTGGTGTTTAATGAGAAGTCTGAAATCATCTGCTACATTTTAGTGTTCTAATACTGATCCTAACAATGCAAAGCGATACTATAAGCATTTTTTTCCCTCTGATGATAGTGCCCACACAGCCAAATCTAGTACTTTACTGATCACGTTATAGGGTCAGTGAGATTTTAACTGAGGTCTATTCAAAAGTGATGTTATTCTTCCTGCTTCTGCCAAGTAAGTTTAGGGCCAAAAGTTTTAGTTCTCTTTCCTTAGACTTATACATGCTAGACTAGGTTCCACAAACCCACCTGACAAAACCAGAGCCACTACCCCCAACTCTTCATCAACTTACACCGGTTTCTGGTCCACCACTATAGGTCTATGCCCAATTTAATTTCATCACTAGCATACTACGGGTTCTGTAAGGTTATGGATAAATGTCGTTTTCCAGCTGACTCAATTAGTAAAGGAATCAACAAGATTTAAACAGGTAAAACATCAGATGAGTGATTTAGCTGGCTCTCACAGGAAGGCAGTACCCATCAGCAGGGAGAAATTCAGGCAGGCTGAGAGGCAGTAAGATATTTTGCTGGCTCAGCTGTTTGAAGAACACCCATCTGCCCACACGCTATATTGAGAAGTCATGTTAGAAAGTAACAGTTACATTGCCATGGGATGGTGTGCTCCTTTCAGCTATTTCCTACTGGGAATGGTGAAGAACTATGGTATCTCAAAAAGCAATGTCTTCATAACTGCTGTTTAGTGATAATGTCCAAACAAGGGCCAGGTGTATTTGCTGTATGAAATGTCACATACTGTGTCACAGAAAGCTTTTCATATCCTGCCATGGCCACTTTCCTTTCAAATGAATTTAGTTGAAAAAAGCATAGACATCTTTGTGTGGATCTTCCTACTTATGTAAACTAGTACAGGTGAAAAGAGCTTGACAAAAATCAAGTGGGAAAGTAAATTAAATAATCTGAAACCTATTCTGTCAGTTTTCATACACCACTACAAATGCCATCTCATCACAGACAGCCAATGACAACAAATTATACCCTTACTTAGTTGGGTCAATAGGAATCCTGCTGCTGAGCTCAGCTAGGCAGGATTGCATGCAAACAAGTTCCTCAAATCAAATACAGTTATTATCTGGTTAAGTACAAGTACACCCTGCTATAAAGTGGGTGCCTCCTGGAGACAAAATGGATGTTATGCTGAACTAACGTGCTTTAAATTCAGAAGAGGAGCACAGGTCAAGTAATTTGCTTTCCTGAGGTCTATGAGAAGACAGCAGGGTGCAACAGCGCCCGAGAGCAAAGGTGCTCTGCAGACCACATCTCACAGGCTCCACAGGGAAACTGTTGGCAGACACACAACATGTCACAGGCAGTCATTGTACTAAACAGACAAGTAAGGTAACTGCATGAGTAACAGAGATAAATGCTGACATCTGTCAAGGTACAGACGCACATACCACGTACTGCCCTTGCAGTCTGGTTGTGTCCTAAGCCTGTCTTCTCTGCAACCTTTCTCTCATATGCTTACTTCTCTGCGCAACATCTCTTCTTCTTGAAGGTTCTCTGCAGCCCTGAAGGCAAGATCTATAGCCTACATCAGAGACCACCACAGAACAACAGGTGTAGGAGAACAGCTGAAGATCTGTAAGAAAAGGAGATTATGTGTTGCAGCTGCAAGAAGAATCATGGGTGCAGGAACATTTGTTACTACAATCTGCAACTCAAGTGTTTGTAGTATTTGTTTATTTGTATTTTTCAGGGAAGAAAACCTTGTTCTTGACTGGTTAAGCCATTCATCACTGGATGCTATGCAACTTGGGGATATTCAATAGCTCGATGATGAACAACCTGAGAATATCAAATACTGCACATGCAAGCTACAAGATCCTACTTGAACACCTTGGACCAAACCCAGAAATGACACAGGCTTCCCAGCACTGAACGCCTTAAGGACGTAAGCACTTAGCTCCAGAGAAGAATTCACATCGTTGGTTTGGGCATCTCCTTATTACACTGAACATAAAAGAGACAGACATTTGTGCACAGTATTCACAACAACTATCAATCTCAGCGAGGAGATGCCTATCACAGCTAACAGAAACTACTGAAAAAATTTAAATTCTGTCTTTCTCTTGAGAGTTCAAAGTACTGTTATATCAGCATGAAACCAGAAATCAGAGCTGAAAACCTGTTGTGCAGTCATGAGACCATGCCGTGACTTAAGAGTATGGAAGAAGGATGCAGCAACGCTTTGCACAGTAGTGTGGGAATGCAGCTATGGAGTAAGAAGAAACCTGTATGCTAAGCTTTTTCCAGTTCAGGTCTAAGCTAGCAAAAGGCCAAAATCATGAGACTCTCAGGAGTTTATTTCTCCTGAAGCTGGGACACTGTGCAGTCAAGAAATTAAGTAACTGCGTCTATGGAGTATATACTGCAAACAAGTAATAGCAGTATGCTATCTTCCAAAATCTAGGTGTCTTCTTGTGTAGGGCTGTCCTCTGATAGGAACCCAATACTCTGATACACTAGTTGCTGTTTTGTGGAAGTTATTTCTAATCTGTAAGAGTGCTCAGTCACACTTTGTAAAGAGTAGACCCTGCTACAGCGTGTTTCTGAGAATAATAAAACTAAGCATCCTCCTTGGACCTTTAAGTAAAACAAACAGTTATATCAATGAAAGATATCTTTATTTAGTTTGATAAGGCACAATAAAGGCTTCCTTTAAGGAAGCTTTTTTTGTGGCTCATCCCCTTTCAAGTACTGAAGTAAAGCTCTTCATACCAAAATGCAATTACTTAAATCCTCTTCAACTTCACCATTCTTCCCAGCTCCTCCAAAGATATAGCTTTAAATTTATAAATGGATCTCATTTCAGTTTCAAATGCATTATCGAAATGTTGCAGTTAATACGGGGAAAACACAAGGATGGTGATGACTGTTTCAGTCAGTATACTACACTTGTTTGTGGTAAGCCTTTAATATGGTTGTTTCAATAGAACATATGGGCCAAACACCCTTCCCAGTTTTACTTCCTGCTTACCAATACTTCTACAACTTCACACAGGCTTACCCACATGATTTTTGTGAACGCAGAATGAAGAATCAAGCTCTCAAAATCCTTTTCATTACTTAATTTGGGGCACCAGTGCACAAGCATCACACACCTTGAAAGGACTACTTTGGTTTTAGAAAGAGCAGGTGTGGATCCAGTTTCCTTATAGTTTAAGCACGAGTTATTAATCACTTTTCTGCACCAGTGCCAAAAAAACTAGTCAAACAAAATGCCCCATTTTTTTAAACTTGTGTTAATTTTTAACTGACTAAACAAAGCATACTTCTGTAGTGAGCAAATCGATTTTACAAACGCTTCAGCTTAAAAAGCTTACTTATAAAGTAAGTTAAAACCTGATAGCAGCGTACATATGAAAACATTGAGAATCACCAAATACTGTTTTGGGGGAACTGTGTAAGGAAAGAAACAAAATTCAATTGTTAATGTAGAAAAAGAACTATTTTATGGTTCCCATTAAATCCCACAACCACTTCTAACATCTGCAGGCTGCAGGAATATTTTATGTCTTTCCAGCATTTTCTATAAACTAAGTGAATTCATGAACATTTCACTAACCAGAAATCCAAAGCGCTGCGTCTAAAACACTTGTCCTTTTCCACATTCCTCAACCATCTCATTGTTCTGGTAAATATCCCAAAGTCTCCAAAAGAACACAATACTGTCTTTACTCTTTCAAGAGCGAGTACTAGCTGAATCAATGAGACATGAAGAAGTGTAGTGGAAAAAATGTTAAAATATACTGTAAGAAACTTAATCCATTTACTTTGCATGAACTGAAGCTGTCTGATTGTCTAGGACCCTGCAAACAGTCCAAGGCAACTAATACTGTCCTTTATGTCCTTTAAGTATGTGACTAATTTGGAAGAATGGTTGCTGTATCACCATTCAAGATACATCTCTATCTCATGAGTTTTACAACTCCTTGAAAGGCATTAAGAGGTGGAAGTATGCTGTCCTTCTGCAGTCTGCTGTTCTAGAAAAGAAGGAGCTTCAATACTTTCAAAGCCTGTGTGGCCTATGAGCTACTATTTCACGTAGAGGACTGGAGAAACCTGTCTGAACAAACTTAAACTGGTAGGAAGATATGACAGTCAGTGGCAGGTTATTTAAAAAATACCTACAGGGTTTAAATCTTCCTTGCAACATTCTTCTCTTTTCTCTAGCTGGAAAACATCCATTCCTGCCAGCCAAACATCCATTTTCCTTTGAAGTACTTCCTGAGAATTTAATTGCCCAGTGAATTGCCAAGAAAACTTTCAAGTTGTAGACCAGCCCTGAAAGACTCCAGAGGGAGCAGCCAGTAATACTTAATTCATCTTTCCACAGTCGGTGAGAAATGTAGAGTTGATCTACAGGCCTCCAGCCATGAAAATCAATTTTTGACTGGACGAAGTTCACTGAGCTAAATACGGCTTTATACCGGAGGTAGCAGTTCTCACCAAACACAATCTGAAGTTACGTTGCAGCAATGCTTTTGAGAACTGGGCTAGTTATTCAGATAATTAGTGGATCTAGCTACATGAGCACTACAACTCAAATTTTAAAATGTTCCATATCTGAAAATGTATTTCTTAGACAATTTGAACTTCTACAGTTATTTAGCTTCTCTTACACAGTCCTTCTTGGCAGGTCCTCCAGATTGACTACTTACCATATATTTCAAGTTAGCAAGCTTCAAATGAAGACATAACATAAATACAGTGGTGAGGAGCATTAAGTTACTAAAATATTTCTTTACTGATATAATTTTAGATTCTCAATTTCAAGTATTCTTGAAATTTCCAATTCTTGAAATATGAAGGTTAAAATGGAGTAATTTCTTTTTAATGAAAATGCAAAATAACTGTAGTAAAAATCCTAAAGGTGCTGACATCATTTCACATTACTGTAAACTATGTACTTCATGCAGTTCTGGAAAACCTGTTATCTATCAGGAAACAATGAGGTAACACTGAATTGCAGTCATGCCTCTCATGGTATGAATAATCTATTTATTTTTCATTGTTTGGAAACAACTGTTTTACATTAAAAAATGGTAATGCTAGAATACAGACTGTTAATCACTCATGACACATTATTATCAATGTTTTAATATTTTAGTGAACACTCTTTAAATTGTCAATTCAGAAGAATCAAGATTTGTAAACACTAGATACTCAGGCCTGCTAAGGGTGTTGGAACACATTATCACAAAGGGCTAACCTTAACTGCGTTATTTCATTTTTAATTAAAGATAGGCTTTTTGCATGCAAATTCATACTAAAGATATTACTTCAATAGCTCAGGATCTTCATACAATTTGTTTTTTACTGCTTCTCCCACTTCACTGAGAAGCTTCTCTCATTCAGTGGTTTATAACCCTTCCATCTACTTGTGCATGTCCTAGCAACACAGCAGATAGAAAAGCACAGAAAAAAATGGAGCAGCAGATGAGCAGCAAACATTAAGAGATTTGTAAAGAGAGTAATTATTTAGGAGAAACAATGGAAATGAAAAATATCTTGGAAGCTCCAATCTGTGTGCCTCTATATTCCCCAGATCTTTACATTTGAATTCTCTATTGTTTCTTAAGTACTGAAATATATATACACTTGTAGGATAAAGGAGAACAGAGATCAGGAAGGGGTCTCTTAAAACACAGCCTGAAAAAAAGTATCATTTGCCTTAAAAGGGTTATGACACTACTGAAAGGGGCATTTAAAAAAAAAAACACCAAAGACAACTGGATTTAATTGTATTTTAACTTTTACTTTAAAGTTCTGTACTGGGTTTGTGTGGCCAGGTTTTGGTAGTGGGAGGGTTGCAGGGGTGGCTTCTGTGAGAAGCTGCCAGAAGCTTCTCCTGTGTCCGACAGAGCCAATGCAGCCGGCT
>NW_010563999.1:111192-129839 GCF_000687285.1 Phaethon lepturus
CGCCCGGCCCTTGTGGAAGCCCACGGCCAGGCCGGCTGTGCCCCTGCAGCCATGGAGCTCCACGGGGGAGCAGATCTCCACCCACACCCGGGGAGGGCCCCACGCCAGAGCAGGGGGATGCCCGAAGGAGGCCGTGACCCCGTGGGAAGCCCACGCTGGAGCAGGCTCCTGGCAGGGCCTGTGGCCCCGTGGGGAGAGGAGCCCAGGCTGGAGCAGGGTTGCTGGCAGGACTTGTGACCCCGCGGGGGACCCAGGCTGGAGCAGCCTGTTCCTGAAGGTCGGCACCCGTGGGGGGACCCAGGCTGGAGCAGTTCATGAATAACTGCAGCCAGTGGGAAGGACTCATGTTGGAGAAGTCCATGGAGGACTGTCTCCCGTGGGAGGGACCCCACGCTGGAGCAGGGCAGAGTGTGAGGAGTCCTGTCCCTGAGGAGGAAGGAGCGGCAGAGACAGCGTGTGATGGACTGACCACAACCCCCATTCCCCGACCCCCTGCGCCGCTCAGGGGGAGGAAGTAGAGAAAATTGGGAGCAAAGTTGAGCCCGAGAAGAAGGAGGGGTGTGGGGAAGGTGTTTTAAGATTTGGTTTTAGTTTTCATTATCCTACTCTGATTTTGATTTGCGATAAATTGAACTAATGTCCCCAAGTTGATGTTGTTTTGCCCATGATGGTAATTGCTGAGTGATCTCTCCCTGTCCTTATCTCAACCCATAAGCTCCTCATTATACTTCCTCTTTCCTGTCCACATGAGGATGAGGAGTGATAGAGCATGTAGCCAAGGTCAACCCACCACAAGTTCAAATTATTACCAAATTCTCACTTAGTCTTCCACCCAGAAGTGGACTCACACTAATGTAATAGTTACATGACCAGATGGTCCATTAGGGCACAATCCTGGAATTCTGTACAGTGACTGCTTGGGTTTCTGATAGTACAACTAAGCAATGCAATCTAAGTTTGGAAGTAATGTTTTTTAATTATCCTCCAAGAAGTGTTAAAAAACCAATTTTCTTATATGGTGTCATGTTTTAACCTCAGTTAATGTCTCTGAAAAAAAGAAAACCATACTTTGTGCAGAAAAATATAGCCCCTTCTTGCAATACCATCTTTGGCCCTTCTTGTCTTCTCTAATTTTATCTCTGTAACCCATCTCACAATAACATCCTAACATAAGCACGTACCTTTTTTTTTTTTAAAAGGCACTACCCAGATATTTTCTGGTCTCCGTGAATGCTCCAGTCCCGGTACTGCCTACAAAGTTGGCAAGGCCTCTTAGTGTCCTGTTGAACCAGCCTGAAAGAATGTCTTTAGTAAAACAGATACAGAATATTAGGGGTGAGAGGGTGGAAGCTTTGGTAGGCTTTTGATCATGTCTGATGATGTGAAATCAATGAGATTGGGAAGTTTACATCCAAGGTCAAAAAGGATTAAAAAATGTCTCAGAAATGGTCTCATTTCAGGAATAGAACAGGCTGATATTCACTGAGAATTATCAAACATGTACAGCATCCATTGACCCAAAGGACACTTTGTAGGACTACAAAAGCAAGAAGCACCTCTTATGTCTGGTAAAGACAGTCAAAAAGGAAAAGAGAGACAGGAAGAGAGACACAGAAAGAACATGAAAGTCAGGGAGGTCCTCTGATCCTCTGATTGGGTTTTCGATCTTCCACTGGTACCCAGAAGGCAGAAACTACCTTACATTCACAGAAATATTGTGGTTTCAAGATTACATCTCTCCATCTCTCTCTCTCTCACACACACATAGAGTGAAACGTGTGCTGTTGACAGCAAAGAGATTTCATAAACTGCAAATTTTCTTGCAGGAAAAACCTTTGGCATCGATCCCTCCCTTGCAGGCATAAAGTTCATTAAGAACCATCTGTGTTAGACTTGTCTTGAATGGAAAGCAGAACCATATACATCGAACACATTAACACTTTTTGTTTATCTGAAATCTATAGGTCTACATACTATACCAGAATGCATATGTAATATGGCACGAGTCAAAAATGAAAAACATTGCATTTCTTGACAAATGAGATTCCTAAAATGCATTTTTTAAAATATTCAAAGAACTAAGAATGAGGATTTCATTTTCAAAAACAATTAATAAAAAGGCTGGCATCTACATATTATTTTAATCTTAATCTTCCTTGATAACCACCTCTGACTAGTTTCCTTTCCTAGTATCCTCAGTCAGATTCTTTCATTATCTTATGTAGCACCATGGGGTAGCAGAAGATAAAAAGCCCCGAGAATGTCTTGGTCCAGACTTCAAATGAGGGAAAGAAAATTATCTACTACAAACAATGCAGACATTTGAGAGACTGTACAAGGCAAGAGTGGAAGGAACCTTTGCTAGTAAAAAATGAAATGAAAAACTGGAAATAGAAAAATCAGCTTCCTACCAGAAGGAGCGACCAAGGAAAAGTTTGGGATTACTCATCACAGGACACAAATACAAAATGCCATCTGAACAGATCTTATCGTATTTCAGAAAGTAGACTAAGTTACGAGAACCCAAGTAAAGTTAAATTATATTAAAGTTCAATCTGACCTGCTTGCAGAGGCACACCTGATACAGGCAGCAGAGGAGTTAGCATACGCCAACAGTGCTCCTACCGATCACAAAAAGGAGCAAGAGATACTAAAGTTGCTTCTTCTCTGTCTCTGCAAACAGGCCAGATTCCTTAACCGAAGAAAAGAATGAGCCACATGGACAACTGTCCTGAGATCAGGCACCAGGCTCATCCTATTCAGAAGACAGTAGGGGTAAGCAAGGAATTAAGTGTGGGTGATGTACATACAGCATCGTGTTGGGAGCAGTGCAGAGCATGACGAATAAATGTTTCTTCCACCTCGTTACTCTTAATGCTTCTGTAAGTCTCAGAAGGTTATCTTCAGTTTACTCAGGAGCAACCAAGACTCAGAAAACGTAAGTGATTCAGACCCTAGGGAATGGACTGATATTTTTTCCTAGAGATAGCACGACAATATATTGTTCACAATATGAAGACTGGAGCAAAGTAATGATTAAAGCCCATTTGATGGAGCAATTACTTTTATTTTCAGCAGTAAATGAGCTTCTATCCATTCTGTGCCTTCCCCTGGTGTTACTATATGCTTCTAATATAGGGGAGTGATTGACAGAATGATTTTTGGGGAGCAAAGAGGAAGAGAGAAATTAGTTACAACCCACTACTTCCCTTTATTCTTTCTATCTTAAGCACAGATCTAGATCTGTTAGCCCATTATACGCCCAGCTTAGAAATAAATCCATACATTATCTAGATACCTCTTCATGTACTACCAATTTGTAACACCGGTAACACGAACATCTTCTTTCAGAGATGAACTTGTAGCTCAATCAGTAATGCACAAATGACTCTACTGTCTTAAAGCTTTTAGACTATGATTTCCTTGAAATAAATAACACAAAATTAACATGAAGTGTTACACTGTATCAGTCACTTAAATATTCATATGCATTTAGACATAATACACTCCTGTTGCAAAACACTAGAAAAATATTCAGATAATTAAGGGTTATCTATACTCCTCTGCAAAAGGACATTGGCCTTCAACAAAGGCTGAAGCCCTTCAGATATTAAAATGCACCGCATTTGCTGCCTTTATTACATCCATTACATTTTATTGATGCATAAATCTGTCCAGATCATCTAATAATAGTATGTCTGTTCATTACATTTACTAACTTTTCTATAAATTTATAACAAAAGCAAGACACTGTATCTTCTTTTCTTCTTTTATTATAGGCAGTAATAAAAAATAGTGACTTAAAAAACAATTTATCCCTCTCCATGTTGAATTGTTATCTTTTGTCCTTCATATTCTGCTGTAATCCGTTCCAGTGGTCTTTTCCTAACTGATTTTTTAAGCTCATCTTTTGTGTCATACAGTATCACAAGTTATTCTGAAATCTCGATTATGTCCTTTGTTTCAGCTTCTTTGTTTATTACTACACACTCCTGAAAATGTGATCATGAGCTTACATGCTTCCAAACCATTCTATAAAAAATTCAGCATTTCCAAGCTTTTCACATGACAGAACCAGGGAAAAAAGATGTATTCTGGGATTCAGTTACGAAAGGTCTTGGTACAATGCTGCCATCTTTTTCAGTACTGTTTCTTTGCCCATTTTTCATGTTAACATGCTCCATAAAGTATTTAGGAATATTAGACTTGAAACAAGTAAGTATAAAGCTTCCCAACAGTATCTTGGTATTTTATGAAGTACTGAATCAGGGTGGTGCTAAGGTACATTAGCACATTCCCAATACCAATCCCTAAAGTCACAGTGGAAGGCTGGGTTGCAGAAAACACATAGCTAGACTTCTTCAGTGTGCCCTACAAAGAGCCAAGAGGTGGTAGTCACAAGTTACAGCAAGAAGTTCAACCAGACTCAAATAAAAAATTCTCCAGGGAGAGCACTTAAGGACAAACTAGGTTGCCCAAGAAGGCCGTAGAATGTCCACCCTTGGAGATTTTTTAAAACTGAATGGGACAAAGCCCTGAATAATCTTCTCTGACTCTAAAGTTTGCCTTGCTTTGAACAGGAGCCTGGACTGGATGACTTCCAGGCCCACCACAAGACCTCAAAACTAAATTATTTTATTATTCAGCTAACTGCATAGTTTGAAGAGTCTTTAAAGATCAAATTATATATATTTGCCATAGAGAGTAGCTGAAATAAATAAAAGCATGTGTGTAAGTTTCACCTAAGCTTCCACTGAGGCATCATTATTTTATGGGGGGCAAAGTTATTGACAAAACTATATAAACCTCACGATCTTTCAAACTTCAGGAGGACTTTAGTCACAACTGAAAGTTATAAGCACTCACGTAAAAAAATTCTTCAACTGGAGCTTAAAAACTTTGTTTAATATTGGTCAACTTAAGTATTTTCCCTATTCTGTCAGATTTGTAAAAACAGTTTATGGTAACCTTTTACTGTTTCATTACCTCTCCCCTATCCCTCGTCTATGCTTCTTTATAAAATGAAGATACGCACAAGCTGGTGTTAATGTATTAACTGAGAGAAAACTATATGGAATCTAGTAGTTGTTCTGTAATTAAAGCAGGATCAGCCACAGGGAGTACTGTCAACAACTGTGAAACTTTCAACTAAAACAAGAAAACAGCATTTGTGTTAAAGAGGGTGCCTTATCTTGGCTTTTGGACCTATTTCTATCCAGTGACATACTCATAACAGATGTTTGATTGTACCAATTTAAGCATGTAACTGACTTCACCAACGTTTATAATAGTTTAAATCACTCCTCCACTTCTCTGATCCAGAAAAAGAGTATTTCCCAAGTTTCAACTAAGTTTTGAGTAGTGAAGTGTTTCCAAGCTCAGGAAGTCTTTCTTACTACTGGATCTGGCCCAAGTATTCAAGAAGAACATCTGGTATGTGGTTTTCTTTCCCAGTTTGTACACTCAACAGTATAATATTTTTAAATAAAACTCTTGAACTACAAGTACTCCTAAACGATAGTTTGGAAAGACAGAAAAGGTGCAGTCACAGATCTCTGGAAAGCAAAGCTTTGAGATCATTTGGGTGTACTGAGGTCACTAGGGCACAAACAACCTGAAGCGCAGGAGGTTCCCTCTGAACGTCAGGAAACACTTTTTTACTGTGAGGGTGACCAAGTACCAGTACAGATTGCCCAAGGAGGTTGTGGAGTCTCCATCCTTGGAGATATTCAAAAGCCATCTGGACATAGTCCTGGGCAAGCAGCTCTAGGTGGCCCTGCTTAAGCAGGGGCATTGGACTAGATGAGCTCCAGAGATCAACCATTCTGTGATCTTGTAACCATGAATTTTGTTACAGGAGTCAAAGCATATGGAAATAAATATAACTAACTCAAAAGTTGTTTTAATGGTGCATATAAATACTTTATTCTAATAAAAGAATTCTGTATGGTAACAGCAAGGTATGTTGATTTTCAAAGATCTTTCTTTTGAGAGTTTGGGCTTTTTTCAATAGTTTCAATATCAAGAAGCAACAGTAACAAAAAATGTCTCCTAAAGCTGCCCATGTTATACTCGCAAAAGTATATTTAAAAATGGACAAAAGTAGCGAGAATGGGTGCAACAACATTTTAAAGGAGGAATAACAAGTCTAACTTGATTAAGAGAACTGGAAGAACAGCTGAAAGCAGCAGTGAAAGTCACAAACTGAAGTTCCACAAACTTCAGATTTTCTCTGCCTCCTGTGAACTAACTATGCTGTTAGTTTAACTGAGGTATCCAACCACCTAAAATGAGGGAGAATGAATCCATGTCTTAATATTTGTGGTTGCTGCCTTCTATATTTCACAGTCAGTCTTAGTGGGATATTAGCGAATGCATAAGCAGCAAGGAACAAAAATACGGCACTGAAATACATTCCCAAGATCTTTCACCATCCCTTCTCTTGCAGGAAGTTGAAATCTCAGAAAGCTTTCAGACACAGAAGAAAATAGAACAAAAACTGCTTTAATGTTTCTTTTCTCCTTTCTTTCTTTATGTCCCTTTCCCTTTTAACATTATGTTTAAAAAAATTTATAAAATGTTTCTTTATGGCACCTGTGGTTGTATTCATGATTACTGCAGGAACTGACTCAAATTTGCTATAATGAATGTAGCATAAAAGTGATACTCCTAAATCATCACGAAGTGTTCTTGTGAAAAGACTCTACGCATCAGCAACTAATGATTATATCTTTTCCTTACATGCTGTCCTTTTTTAGCATATTGAAAAAACACATTGCAAGAGAGCTAAAAAAGGAACATCTGAAGAAAATGGTCCATTCAATTTAACCAATTTACATATGAGGATATCAGAGGTTGTGAAGTGGAAAAAAAAAGCTGGACAAAACCTAATGTTTTACATGTACACTACAAGTATCCTAGAAACCATACACTTACTACATTTGGGTAGGCTTTCACAGAACCAGAGTGGCTGTGATCCCTAAATACGTTACAACTACTTCTGTTTAAAATTCTGTTTAGCTGTAAATTAATTTATGAAACACATCAGTTTGTTATCACTAAATAAAAGCTTTGGGAGGTATTTTTAACAGAAATAAATTCATGCTTTTCCATAAAAGAAACTAGCAGTGTTCTCTTTCTACAGTCTTCCATTTTCCAATCCATTAAAAATATCTCTGATTTCTAGAGAGAATTTCTGTCATTTATACTTACATTTACATTCTTGAGTAAGAAACCCTTTTCATCCTCCCTTTGCTAATGTTAAGAAACTGTGCATTACTGAAATATGCTTCTCTTTTCCAGATGATTTCTCCTATCAAGTTTCCTAAATTTAACTAGATGATATGCCAGTCCTGTTAGAATGAG
Organism: Phaethon lepturus; assembly: GCF_000687285.1. Taxonomy (NCBI): domain Eukaryota; kingdom Metazoa; phylum Chordata; class Aves; order Phaethontiformes; family Phaethontidae; genus Phaethon; species Phaethon lepturus. Next base: position 118,558 of record NW_010563999.1, read on the forward strand.
GACATTTTTCACAATAAAAATTTTACAAAGAATAACGTAGATTTGAAAAATTGTACTTCTGTTATTATTATTACAGCAAATAATTCCTCTGATTCCTACCAATTAAAAGTTTCCTTTCTTTGGTCTGTTTATCTTATAGCAAACAGCTCTAAGACACTGTGTCAAACCTTTTTTTGTCTTTCTTTTTCACGTCTCTCAGCAGGCCTTTTTATTAGTAAGGACAGCAAGAAAGGAACATAAACAGTTGCTATATAAACAATGTTGACAATAGCTATGTTGCTGACTTCACACCACTTAGAATACCTTCGAACTTGGCAATGTTTAAATGACTACTCTTCACACTTTTAAATATATATCATTACAAAAGCATTATTTTAGAAACACAAATGCAAGTCAGCCAAAGCAAAACTGACAATATTATTTTAAATAAACCTTGAACTGGGGAGACACTGATTTCATGGAGCAACCCTGCCAGCAGCACCTGCTGGGACTGAGACACTCTGAGCAGAACAGACCAGTTACTGGCTGGCTCGGTGGATGACAGAAGAGCAGCAGATGTTGTTTAGCTTGACTTTTGCAAGGCTTTTGACACTGTCTCCCATAAAATCCCCATAGACAAACTGATGAAATACAGACTAGACAAATGGACAGTCAAATGGGCTGAAATCTGGCTGAACTACCAGGCTCAAAGGGTTGTGATCAGCATGAAGTCCATCTGGAGGAAAGTCACTGCTGGTGTACCCCAGGGATCAATACTGGGGCCAGTACCATTTAACCACTTCATTAATGACCTGGATGATGGGATGGAGTGCACCCTCAGCAAGTTTGCTGATGACACAAACTGGGAGGAGTGGCTGATGCATCGACTGGTTGCACTGACATTCAGAGGGACCTTGAAAAGCTGAGTAATAAGCCAACAGGAATCTCATGAAGTTCAACAAAAGGAAATACAAACTCCTGCACCTAGGGAGGAAAAACCCCAGGCACCAGTACAGGATGGGGGATGACCAGCTGGAAAGCAGCTCTGCAGAAAACACCTGGGGGTCCTGGTGGACTCCAAGTAGACCATGAGCCAGCAGTGTACCCTTGCAGCAAGGAAGGCCAATAGCATCTTGGGCTGCATTAGGAAAAATGTTGCCAGCAGGTCAAGGGAGATGATCCTTTCCCTCTGCTCAGCACTGGTGAGACACATCTGGAGTGTTGTGTCCATTTGTGGGCTCCCCAGTACAACCAAACCATAAGCATTCTAGACTGAGTCCAGTGAAGGACTGCAAAGACGATTAAAGGATTGGAGTATCTAACATATATGGTGAGACTGAAAGAGCTGGGACTCTAGCCCAGAGAAGAGAAGGCTCGGGGAGATCTTATCAATGTGTATAAATACCTGATGGGAGCAGGGGTAAACAACACTTCTCGGTGGTGTCCCATGATGTGGCAAGAAGCAATGGGAACAAATTACAACTGATGAAATTCCATCTGAACAAAATAAAGCACTTTTCTACTGTAAGGGTGGTCAAGCACTTGAATCAGCTGTCCAAACAGCAACCTGCTCTAACTGACCCTGAATTGAGCAGGAGGATGTTGAACTAGATGATCTCCAGACACCCTTTCCAACCACAGGTATTCTATGGTTCTTTGAGGAAGAGACGAAAGGAGAGCAACTACATCTGAGTAATATGGACTATGGACTTAATGTCATTTGTTTTCTCTCCACAGATCAAGCCTTTAATAGGATAAAACAGTTCCCCTGCACATCAGTTGTCTATATCTGACCACATTCTATGAAGGCAAGTTGTTTATTAGACTTGGGAAAAGCCTCATTGTGCAGATACAAACAAACAAGTTCTGTTTCTCTCTCATACATTTGCTTGATGCCCCAGCCTCTAGGTCTAGCCCGTATGAGAACTACCTAACATAGAGATTAAGACAATTTGTTTTCACCAGTCAAATAAATCACTTTATTGTCTATTACAATGTCCATTTGTATCAGCAAACATCCATCACTTAAATGGATTTCTTTGCCTCTCCTCCAGCCAGTATTCAAGCAGTACAACTAGTTTAACCAAAACAGGCTAACGGGAAATCATCCTTCTCCTTTCTTAATGCCTGTTCTCTCACATCAACCTATTGACAGTTTTGGTTTACAACTGTAAGGAAAAATGAGAGGAACCAAGAGAACATCACAGAGAAAAGCTAGAACATCTCACTCATGAGGAGTAGGCACCTGTGCACTGACCCAATTAGACATTCAAACACTTGTCACTTTGGAGCTGGCTGGTTGTCACTCATCCAAGTAGCCCCAGGGGACCTATTGTATGGTGGCATTCCCTGACAGGAGAACTGGAGCTATGGAGGCAATGAGGGCACAGTGATAGGGTGCCAGGATCCTGGTGAGCGAGAGCAACCAGCAGCAAAGCCAAAGAACTTCAGAGCTTCCTTAACTTGGTTACCATCCAAAAAGCCTTTCAGAGTCTTCAATGGTTATCTTTTTTTCAGAGCAGTCTAGTTTAAAAACCTTACAGTAACAGTCCTCTTTATCCAAACCTACATTTAACTCCTGAGTGACTAACATAAGAAGCGTTTCAGAAAAGATTCCTGAAAGATTTATTAAAAAAAAAAAACAAACAACTTCATTGCAGGGAGAGGATGCACTGAATGTTACTTTCAGTAACACTGCCAGCATGTAATTCAAAAGTCAAAACATGTCAGTGCCCATCTCCTCCCTTCTCTGTTTTAAACATTATTGATGCTTTCAGATGTTCTGTCTGCTTGAACGCACAAATGAGGGATAAAACACTGTGCAGCTATCCACGCCTACGCACTATAAGATAGAAAAGGTCTGTTCTAGTAGACTGTATACAATACTATATTCAAGACCCCCAAATCAGATTTTTCATTCAAAGAAATCAGATATTAAGACACAGATGACTATTCAGCAGCTACTACTGACTTCAAGTAGGGCTATCTCTGTTGTTATGCCGAAAAGTTTATGCAATTCAAATACAAGAGCAGGGAGGGGCTGGAGGAGGAGTGAAAAAAGAAAAATCAAAGCTTACTTCAAAACTTCTGAAACAGGCATTTTAACCTTAGGACCTAACCCATGAGAGTGAAGAATTCAGAATGTCCCCATCACCAAATCTGTGATCTATGCCAGAATTAAAAAATCTTCTAATTTTTGGTATAAAAATATCTTGAGTTCCTTCAAAGTCCATTTTTCCAGCCTCACGTTTTTTACTAGTTTACTTGTCCCAACACCCATTCTCTCCAGCAAGGGACAACAGAGATGATTAAACCTGCAATTATGTGAAGCTATGAAATACTTTCAGCTGCTTTTCTACTTAACGTATATTATGAGCCTTTCAGTTAAAAGCTGATCTGACATTTTTTAAAATTATATTAATCACAAACTGCTAACTCAAACAAACATGGAAATGCAGGTAAACACAGAACACGTTATATGACTACTCTGATAGTACTTAATAGAAAAATAGAAACGTAGGGTTTTTTCCCCACATGGGGAAATTGAAACTTAGAAGGAATAAAATTATCTTACCTTTGTACAAATAGCTTCAGAGCAAGATGGTCTCTCTCTTTTCCTTCTTTCTTATCCCCTGTATGACAGTTCTTTATGTTACTGCCTTGCCTGAAAAAATAATATACAACCTGAAATATTTATAGATTCACTGTTAAACTACAACAAATACATCAGATATGTCTTGATATAGCTGATATAACTTAATCCAGTTAAGTCAAGTGGAATTGTATTTTAATAGGAATTAATTTAGATATGTTGGGCTGAAGGAAAAATAAGAAGGATTAGGAACAAAAGAAGCTCCTAAGGTTTCAAAATCATGTTTTGCATTTAACTCTCTAAAGTAATATAGCTGGTCACATCAGATCAGACCAGACCACCTCTATAGTTATCCAGGTTTGCTGTACCATCAGTGGAAAACAGTCAGTGCTTCGCAAAGCTTGAACAAGCCAATAGGGAAGCCTAACCACATCTTTCTAACATTCAGTAACCTAACTTAAGGCCAACCAGGTATCTCTATCTCCTCAGGACCAAACACTTCAGTGGACTTTGGGATATAGATGCCCAAGCTTCTAAGAAGACACCTGCTGGAAGAGGTCACAGCAGCTGACAGCAAGCCTCTACCATAGGAAAAGCCTTTGGTCACAGCACTTGCCCTAAGAGAGGTCTGGGTTTATAGTCAATTTGTAAACTGATCTCCCACTTCCTAGGAGAATATCCTAAATTGTAGTTGAGGGATGGGACAGACAACCCCCTCCCTCCACCCAACTCCCCCAAACTGAAAACGCAATACAAAGAAAGAGGAAACAGCAGGAGAGGTTTTGTTTTGAATTCAGCTGCTACTTTCTTCATTTATTCACAAGAATTATGCACCCAGTTCCTCTCTTCTTCCTCTTTGTTACTTGAATGCCACATTTTAAACATATTTGAGGTTTTGTTGAGATGGAGGTTGCTTATTTTTCCATGGTAATGCATGTGTGGAGGTGAACTTTCAAGTGACCAAGGTTCAAGTAGGACCATGTATTTTGAAAGTGAGCTTCAAAAAATTTCTGAGGATTCCCCTTACAGTCTTTTAGTTTTACAGTACATGTTGCTTATCTGCAAACTTAGCCACTATACGTAGTCCTTATTTCAATGAACCGACGATGGAGTGAAGCTATTAGTAACAGATTAGCATCACTGCAGCACCTGTTATTTTATATACTGTACATTTTATATACATTTTATCTGTAGGAAAGTAATTAAAGTTCATTGTTTACTCATTACCGCAGATTAGCGCTATTTTGTAAGGTAAAACAGGAGAGACTGCAAAATCTCAATTTACAACAGTGATACTGTAAGATCAGTTTAATTTCCCATCAAATTGATAACACAATCATACAATTTCTTTCGGTATACTTTTAAAAGCTTTTTTATTGTTAAATTGGTCTTCTAATTGGCAAAACCCCAACTGTTGATCAGAAATCTCCTGTAGCTGTTCTTCCAGTAAAAAACAGCACTTATAATTTGTGCTTTATCATGCTCTTTCAATTCAACTTGTTGCTCTTACATAATAAAGCCCTGGAAATAATACGTTATCATTGTAACCTTGGGAGTTTGGCATATATAATTTATTTCACTGGGGTGAAATTCACTCATTTGGGTAATTCACTTCATTGCCTTCATCTTTATTCAGACACTCTAATCCCTTCCTATCCACCGCATCTATATTCAGCTGGAACAGACGCCTGCAAACCAATAGGACCTTGATGAGCCAAAGTAAACACAGAACTTGCATTCAGAACCACTACATGCATGCAACTCCTAATTGACCAACACACTCGAGTATGACAATGATCACACATATTCTATTATAGAAAGGTAATGGCTACACCTGCCCTGCCATTCATGCTGCTTCCTGATTGGTTTGGTCCAACAACTCACTGTCTCCAGGACAAAACCAGAGCACTGGTTTAGGGAACACTCCAGCCCCAGGGACCCTTCAAAAGGGTGGTGTGGGTAAGACTGGGTAAGTTTTGACTCTCCCCTCTAGGCAGTCCCACAATTCTCCCATGAAAGGCACTGCATCCTCAGTTGCATACTCCAGATGCCTCCATGTGACACTCCGGAGCAGACACCATGGACTTACCGTGTTAGGCTGCAAAACCATAACTTTGATGGGCTGCAATACAGCTCTCACTATCTCAGATACTCTGAACTAAAAACACTAGCTGCATATTAGGGCTGCAGGAACACCACAGTACTCCAGTGAAACTCAGATTATGGTCAGTCTATCTTATAAAAGTCTTAATTTTCTAAAACTTCAAAACTTCACCAGCCCTTGCCAACTAGTCTACCTTGATGACAGTAATTTGTCCGTCTTGCTGTTATTACCAGTAAAGAACAGCGGTAGCCTCAAGGCCTATGTTTAAAAGTTAGGCATGACCTTAAACCCAGGGATGGCTTGTGTAAGACCTCACGTACAGCTCTGCTGACACTGTGAGTAACCTTTCCCAGACTTCTAGCACTCATTAAAAGAAGTGAAAAAGACTTCATCACTTGGTTCCCCTAACTTTTTGAAATTAGCATGGTTATGTAATAATATATATGGTTTGGGATGTACTATCATGAATTACAATTTTCAATGTTTTATTGGGAGAAAAGAAACTGTACTACAGTCAAACTGGTTTCAATTGCTGGGTAAGAAACAGTCAGAATATCAATCTCTTCGGATGCCTGGACATGCTGCTCCAAAAATAAATATTTGCTATAGTTCTTCTTGACATCTGCAGCTTTAACCTATTTACAGTCCATGATCAGATTCTTTTGCTGTGACGTTATTTATTTTCTCTGATAGTCTCTTAGGAGGGAGCTTAACAAAAGCTTAAAACTCCAAGGAAATCATACCCATGAGGGGTTCTGTAAAACATGTACAGAGCAACTGAACATCCAAAAATTAACTGCGATGGAATGAAGAAGTAAAGAAACAGTCTCAGATTTTGGGGGTTTTTTTTGCTGTATGACAGCTGACGTAAAAGTCTGCATTCTTATTCACAATATTAAGTGCATGAAGAGGAGACTTTGAATGGCTTGGTGGCATGATCTTACAGAAGTCAAGAGGTAAAGTCCCATATATTTTATTCTAGCCAGGAACCCCTCATGTCCAAACATGTAAATTAATAAGCAGATGTTTGGTTTCCAAAATGAGAGGAGCATGTGTACCCTTACAGGAAAATCATAAGTGAGTGAGAGAGCGTGGATTTAAAAAAAAAAAAGTTCAAGGAGGAGGGCAAAAAAAATGGTTTAAAAAGTCTATAGATTAGATGAAACGTTTTAAAATTTATTAGATCTATTTGGAGTGATGTAATTTCTAATTTTCTGTGTATGAGTTTGGCCACTAGCATATAGTAGAAATGTAAAGCACACTTTTTAGTTTTCTGGACCTGATATCATGCTTACTGTCTACTTATGAATTTAGAAATCTGTGAGAGACCTAAATTTACATAGTATTGTCACTTTAGAAACTTTTCTACTAATAGTGTTGATAGACTTCAGGGAAATAAAATTTAGAATGAAAAATACATAGAATGTAATACATAACTATGCAAAAAGTTCAAATGTAAAAAATTCAAAATACAAAAATTCCATTTTTATTTTATAACGACTGGCCAAACGGTTTTATATAAAATGTATTCAAAATATTAATTAAAAAGTTAAGACATTTTAATGTTCTTAATGTAACATTAAATAGCAATACAAGGAGACAATACACAGCTTTCTCCTAATATTAATAATACATCTGTATACACACACACACACATATAATTCAGTTTCCTTTTACTTTACAATACCACAGAAAGTTATTTAATACAAAACATTTTCAGGGGACCTGCAAAAATATTTGCTTTGTGACATATGTTATTTAGTGTATTTAAGCCCAGTTTTATGCAGTCCAGTACTGCAGAGCTCTGTTTTTCACCCTCATGTCATTTCTTCTTTCAGAACTAAGGAGTGATGAGGAGCCCTCGGAAAAGGACAAACTACTCTGTTGGTTGATGAGGGCAGTGATCCATCTTTCTGTCATATCTATCTTACTTCTGGTAGTGCTCAACCCCAGATGATTCTGACAAAGCAATAATGGAAAAAAATATCCTGGAAATACACCAAAAATAACTGTTCTTTTTTTCATTTATCAGACACACACATTTCCTAAGGCAAGTAGTCCAGCCTAGATTATATTAACACCCATTAGAACAATGCAGTAATTTTACACATATAATAATCTAAACAGAATAAAAATTTCATCTGATCTTTAACATATTGCAAAGTCATGCTCTTCCTCCATGGATGCAAATTATAGCTGCATGGATTTCAATCCCTAGATGGATAACCAAAGCAAAAGGTTTCAGTAAATTATACAGAACAGATTTATTCTCCTCTTCAGGGGTATAAACTCTATTTCTTCATGTTACTTCATTCCAATAAATCAAACTAACCAGTACTAAGGTCCAGAAATCTCAACTATGTAAGTGATTGAGAAGAATTAGAATAGAAAAGGGAAATCGGCCATTACCTTGTGCATATAGCTATATAGTCCTCTTAGTCCTCTTCCCTTCCCCCCCCCCCTTTCTTTTTGCTAGCAAGAGGTAAGAATCTGTAATACGCTCCCCTTCATGTTGTAATCTTGACAAAACTCTGCTGTTAAGCCCTGCTGCTGCTGGACTGTGTGCAGAGGCACGTACAAGAGGAGCTGTTTCCAGCAGCCCGTTGCTTTGTCCTTGGCCCTCACAAGCTTCTGTGTGATCAGCACAGGCTTTGTAGCCATACAATAGGGGTTAAACATTTCCCTGTATTTATTTAAAAGCAGAACTAAATCTGCTTAGCTGCATGAACCTTTTAGTAAAATGATGCTCACTGTATTAGAGAATTTTTCCATTTGTTTAAGAGTAACTGGCTTCTATCAATGACAAAAGAGTTCCTTTTTATTATACACAGTGCATAAACAATGCAGACAGTAAAAATCAATTAATATTTTTATGCAGATCTTACCGTATCCACAATTTCTCCCTAAGCAACTACCTATGACTTGCCTCTTAAATGAAACTAGAGCTCTAAGTTTTCCTTTATGTTCATTCTACTTGATAACTTGCCAGTGGGGCAGCCCTCTGGTCTCCATTGACACTGTCCAAGAGGCAGATCATTGCAAAAGCTACTATTTGTGCAGCATGGTAAAATTCCAGAACAAGAAACAATATTCAAACATACGGAGAAATAAAGGAAAACATTTCAGAAGAGCTAAATGTGCTTGCCCACAGTATTAAAGCCACCAATTTCACACAGCATGTGAACCTCTGGACCACCTTTGCTTTCCAAGGAACTACCTAGAAGCAACACTGATACAGAACAGTGGCTTTTTTTCAACTCCTAAAGAAAGAAAACCTATTAAAACTTTTAATTTCTGTTCTGCCACAAATCCAGATTTTACTTTTTTTTTTTTTCCCCTTAAGTCCAGTTAAAACATTTCCAACTTTAGGGGTTTTACAGCTTTTTATGGGTAGCAGTAAGAATTCTGTCAGCATTTATTAGCACCAGCATTAGTTCAGAACAATAACCTCATCTGCTCCTTTGAAACCTATTCTGTTCTTAAGGCTTATTATTAGAACAATGCTTTTCTTCATGAAAGCACAATCTCTACTTAAGAATCTACTTCAAAGCAGATTGCCAGTGAGGTTCATCAATGACTGCATCCAGCTGACCTCTTAAACTTGCTGAAATAGAACCACAGTATCTTAACTGAGCTCCCGCTTCACATACGTACCACACTTCTACAGCTGCAAAGGACTTCGCTGAGAAAGCTAAAAATCTTTAAAAAACAAATTACAATTACAGGTGATTTATTTCTGATGTGAGCATTTATCATCAAATAATACAGTGTTGACTAGGCAAAACCTCTGCCATTCAAAGTTATTGCTCTTTAATTGCACATTTACAACTGTATATTCTAATGACAACAGCCGACATGAAACTGTAAATAAGAAGCTACTTACCATGCCACAAATGTGGCACAATATTGATCTATTATTTGTATTTAGTAACATTTCATTCTTGTAAAAGCTCAATTCTCAAAATTGCTATTTTCATGGTTTCGATCATCCTTTCCAAAATTACGTCCCAGACGAAACAAGCAATTTTGCCAATACAATAGCTTAACAATTCGCTCCTCTCTGCTTTTCACAGCATATTATATCAATAAATTAACTAAAATATAACCAATTGAACAGATTTTTTGTTTGCCTGGGTTTAAGCAGAAATGGTTTTCTGAATTTTAGAGCTGAATGACAGAGGGGCAGGGCTCATTTTGTCATCTGATTGACCAAGCCTAATCAGAATTATTTCTGCACACTGCTTCACTACAACTGTAGACCCATTAAACACTAAATGCTCTGGAGGCCCATTCCCCTTCAGCTTCCCACTGTGACTCTTACTTTTCATGTGGTAGCTACTCAGTGGGCTAGTCAAAACATTCAAAAAATGGAGGTGTTATATTTAATGGACAGCTCAAAAATGCAGAGCAAAATCTGTCACTTTACTGTCAGGACGGCAGCTATCATAATAAAACTGACTCTTTGTGACGGAAACTTAAAAAGAAGCCTTTGAACTGGTTCTCTTACCTCTCAATACATTTTTATTAGGAAAAGGTCTTCAGTCATAGCAGCTATATTTTTCTTCAACAGAAATAATCATAGAATCGTAGAACAATTAGAGTTGGAAAAGATCCCTAAGATCATCAAGTCCAACCATTGTCTGCCTCTGAAAATGGTCACCAAGATACGCATATTTTTTAGTAATCATAATCTTACCCGTGGCATCTTGTTTTACATCTTATTGCTATTTTAGCCTCAGGAAATCTTTAAACTAATATAACATTTAGGAATGTCTTACTGCACAATTTACATATTAACAAAACTACTTTTTAACCAATTGAACTGTTTAAGCTGAAAATAACTGTGATGTGCACATCTAACATTCCATACCTTAGAGATGTTTGTTAAAAAAGATGAAAAACAGATTCTGAAAATTATCTAGCAGTTGCCTGATGATACCAATTTCTCATCTATCTCCCTTTTTATGCATTTTTTGCTTCCCCTTTCAAAAATCCTCAACTGTTTTCAGACATATAATACTCAGAAAAAGACACAAACCATTTATGCTTTCTGAGGTCAAAGTCATACTCCTAATACTCAGCTGACATCTTCAAGGAGCTCAACAGCTAACTCATAGAGTTCAACCCCCCATGCTTGCCTTTTAGACTATGGCAGCTCAGACTGGGCAAACAGTTATGGGATCTTTAGCTACGGAAAGACAACGTGGTTCACAAGTACTCCAGGATGGGGCATAGGAAGAATAAACCCAAGATAAAAGAGATGCTTGTGTAGTTAGGCCAGTGCAGCTACAAAGATAAAATAGTTCCCTTGTGTAATACTGAAGGCTCATTTAGCATAGTACTATAATGAAATGGGGCTGGGTTTTTTTCACCTGTTATTTTGGATACTGTATGTTTTTAAAAATTCTGTATGCCTAATGATTCCAACCGAAGGCATATAAATATTATTCTTTTTAGAGTAAAGACTTAAGTATTAAAAGGTATGTTTGGGTATATCATTACCTCAGTTAAGTCTTCTAGCATGTCCACCTGACAACATTTCATTGTGATGACCACATGAGGACCAAGAGTAGATACACTAACTAGGTGGCTATAATAATTATATAC
>NW_010564000.1:0-13024 GCF_000687285.1 Phaethon lepturus
CAGCCGGGGCAGCCCGTAGGCCTGGCGGAGGCCCGGCCGTCGACGTGCCCGGCGCCGTCCTGGGGTTGTCACGCTGCCCCCGGGGCTTTCACGGCCCTGTCCGGGGCAAAAGCTCCAGGAGGCCCGGAGAGATGAGGTTAGGTGTTAGTAAAGTTCGATACGTGCACGGCGGGAGGGGCATCTGCAGAGGGCATTAGTTGAGCTTATTGTGAACCGTTTTCTGTGTCGTAATGCTGGGGACATGGTGTCCCAAGTTGACAATAAAATGTAGTACGGGTACCTGAAAGCATGATGGTGAAATGTCACAGTGTTGGATCACGTTCCTGGCTTTTTGAAAACTTCTGTCTCAATTAGAAGCACTGAAGGAAAAGGCCTTTCAGGTGTTGTGTTGTCCCTTTCTGGAATGGCTATCGAATTTTTTTTGTCATGCTCAGCCTTAACTATAAGGCTTCAAACATGCCTTTAGCACTAATTTAGTTACCTAGTGATAGATTAGTCTGTGTGGAGCTAAACAAATAAAAACACTTGAGAAGTAATCAGGTTGTCTATACAGAGTTCATCTTTTGCTTATTTCAGCTGGAGAACTTGCTGTTGAGACTGTCAGCTGGACTTCACATTTGCTTTACCCTGCAGATCTCTTGACAAGAGAGTCTTTAGTGAAACTGAAAGGCTTTGTTTTCTACAGGGAAGGAAAATACTGAGTATTGATGTTTTTCCTCAGTGCAAGAAAGGTTATAATCTGTTTGGGTTGACGAAAAGCCAGTAAAAGACAAACGATTCTCATTGTCAAGTAGGTTGTATGATCATGTGCCGAAATCAGTCTTAAGTTTTTGGAAAAAGTGATAATAGGCTTTTTTGGGGGTTTAAATTAATAGCCAAATGTGCATGCAGAATATTTGTACAAATTTCTACTACTTCATGACTTTTAATCTAAAACGAAACTTCTGTAATTCCTTTAAAAATGAGGATGTTGCTTTATATGAAATAAAACTTCTTCAACTTAAAAGTACTTACAGTTCCTCTTAGGTTGCTCATGAGAACAAAGAGGAATGCTACTTGGCCATAAATGGGAAGTTTTCATCAGACAAAATGTCCTCCTGTGTCTAGCGTTTTCTTTTATGTTTACCTTGTGTATTAGCCTTTCTTCAGTGCTTTGTCCAATAAGTATCTTAATGAGCCTGGTTTTGGACAGCTGAAAACAAACCTATTAATATTTTCTGCTCTAAATCTTTGTTTCTCTTTTGTTTTCTTCAGTGTCATAGCTTTTTGGTAGTTGGGGTTCTTATGGTTGAGATACTTCTCGGAACGATGTTTTCAGCAGATAACAGATTGCTGTTTTTCATTAATTTCTGTCAGTGCCTATCTCTTCCTGACATTACAAGTTGCTATACTTGTCTAACTAGAGGTATGTCTGGGGCCGTGTTCAGAGGCCCACTCAAAAAAGTTTGAGAATTTTTTAAGAACTTAGTTTCCATCAGCTGAGATGCAATAACTAACCATTGGAATTCTACTGGTTTATGCCATTTCATCTGGAAATGAGTTAAAACACTTTCTATCACTTGAATGTTGTTACATGTCTCATTGTTCTTAATTTCTCTGTCTACTCAGATATCCTTGAAAATCCCTCTTTCACTAGTGTGAAACTGATAATATTGTAGGTGATGTTATTTTTTGGCGCTCAGCTTCTAGAAAGAAATGTGACATGGTAGAATAAGAGTTAAGCCTAATCTTTCAGTTGGAGCTGTTTGACTCGCCAACAAGCTGTGTGAATTGCGTAATGTAAGGTTAGTTTTCTAGCTCTTGTGGGATACTTCTGTGCAGTAGTCTACATATGGAGTAAATCCAACGTATGCTTTTCTGTCCAGTTTGGGAGGAAAAGAGAATTTGCTTCCTGTGAAACTGTGAATGGAGTTCTGAAGAAGCTAAGTTGCCAAAACAGCATTTACTATGACTTTATTTGAGATAATGACAGATACAGACCATCAACCATTTGCTATGACTATTAAAATTAAATGTGTTGCAACTGTAAGAATGATAACAGTCAGGCAAAATATGCAGGTACATAGGTCCATGAGTAGATGAAGATTAGATTCCTGTGGATTAATGTCTCCGGGTTGAGTTTCTGATCCCTAATAAGGCTGATCTTGTGCTTAATTCTTAGTATGGCCATTAATATGGTCTCCTCTTTAATTGGTATCTTAAAGATATTTTCACAAAATGCTTTGAAACTGAAAAACTTTGTTAAGCTTGGAGGAAACTGATCACTGAATCAGTTGCTTACTGGGTTTTGAGTGATTGAGCTGCTTGTCATGCTTTTGGTAAGATCAGAAAGAGATGTTTTAGCCCAGAGAACTGAAACTGCAGTTATAGAAGGAATTCAAAATTACTCTAGAACAAGTGATGCCAAACTTGGTTGAGACAAGTCTCCTTTCATGCTTATTGGTGATACCTGTGGTCTGTGTGTTGGAATATTGATCTTGCTTATGTCTGTATGAGGTTCTAGTAAAGATCAAGGGGAAAACACAGCTTGATGTAGTAATGTGCAGGACCGAGTAAGTTGTTTGTTTGGGGTTTTTTTGTACTGAATTTTGGTAAAAAAATCAGTATTATTCCATGTTGTTATTTCTACTAGTGTTTTATTTCTTTTATTTTTCTCTGTCTGAAAATATCCCATATTTCCTGCTTCTCAGCCTCATTTGAACTTCATTTCAGCTGACTAGAGTGAGAGGCACTGGAATAGTGAATTCTGATACTGGCAGTAAAAATGTGCTTTAGTGAGATAAGGGGAGGGTAGATGAGATAAATTCATTGCTTCAGAAAATGTGAAGAATATTGGTGTACTTAAGCGCAGACTAAGTACGTTGATTTACTCTCCTGTTTAATCAGTTACTATGTGACTTTACTATACTGGTCATAGCAGTCTGTAGCTTTTAATAATTTCTTTTTCCATGTCTGGCAATTGTTATCCTATTTTCTCTTCTGTACCTTGCCATTCTTAAGGCTCAGCAATCTCTCCATTCTTTCCTCAGAAGCTGTATTTCTTCTGCTGCAAGTAATTTTTGAATTCTAGTCAAGTGAATTGTCCCACCATCAGCATAGTAATCTGGGTTATGTTGAATTAACATTGCATAAAAGAAATATTTCACAATTTAGAAAATTACTCTTATTTTTAGATCTTGTATGGTGTTAGCTTTTTCTTTCTAGAACATGACATTGTTGATGAATATTGAGACATTGCTTTTTTTTTACAGATCTTTTGTTGGAAACTTAAAATTGTTTGTTTTCATTTTTTCCACATATTTAAATTAAGTTGATTTGTCTTGGCCACAGTTTTCTTTTCTTTCTCTTCTTTTTAAGACACTGCATTTGCTTTCTTCCATAATATCTCCAGTTCTCCTTGAATCATTAAGATACTGGTTCCTAGACTTGCTTCAGTTAGTTACTTGGGGTTATGTGTCTTAATTGGCCCTGGCTAATCTGAATATAGCTTAGCAAGTAGTATGAGGGGAAAGGGGAATGGTCCTGCAGACCAGAACAGTTGATAAAGCCCTGATGTCTCCACTGTATGTTTTGGGGGGGGAGAATTTGCTTTGGGCTATGGTCTTATTCTGGGTACTGAACACTTAGAAGTAGCGAGAGTGCATCTTTTGATTTAGTTCTCTCCTAATGGGCTCTGCCTCTTGCATCTTGGCATTGCTTCATGGTGTAAACAAACATAATAGCTGAGGAGCAATTGGGAGATCTGCTTCAAAAGTACATCTTGTTCACCTGAACGGGAAAGGCTAATGTAAATGTAGTCTGAGTCTCTGAAGTTGCTTTGGGAATATTGTGCAAGTTGGAGACTGTTCAGTTACAATCAGGTTCTAACATTCATTACTTTTTCTGGTCTTTCTGCCTAGGTTTCAAGATACTAATGGCAGATTCATCCAGTGATTCAGACAACTTTCTTAGGGGTCGAATAGGAAGGCGGCCACCTTTGAGAGCATCCCACTACAGAGGTCGTAACTATGGTGCTGAAGAAGTTACAGAGAAGATCCATACTTTAGCAAGCACTTTACAGGTGGTTTACAAACATGGTTTTAAAGTATTTATAGAGTCTGTGTTTCTGTAACATAGGGTCAAATTTTAATTTCTGAAGTTGTCGAAAATACTGTACTGATGGGAAACATTGCTTTCTGTGCAAACCAAAAAGGTTTTTGGAAATTGATCATATTATCTTTGAGCTGAAAGTGTGTGGCTTGTTACACTTTTATACAGCCCTTGTTTCATACAGTAATGGAATGTTGTTAGAAACAATGACATGTTTGGTAATACTGTCTATGAAGTTAGCAAACTGAATGATGTCAAAAACTGTCAGATTCTCACAAAAGGCATTCGATTTCGTAGCAGAAAGTTCCTGACTCATCTTTCTTGTCTTGTACTGTGTATAATTTCCAAATTCCTGAGAGATATGTAGGCAGTCCATTCCCTCATGACAGAGCTTACAAGTCAAATATTTTCTAGATGTGGAACAGCACAGTGAGAAGCAGTGTTGATAAACTTGTAAGACATCCATACCTAAGCAGGCAAAAGTGTTCATTTAATTCCTGCTTCTTCAGTGGAGGCAGTGGAGGAAATCTCTGAATCTGTTTTGCAAGTGGAAGGAGACATTTAGCTATCTTGACGTCATTTATTGTCTTCTCTAGCTGACAATACTGACTACCTAGAGAGGGTTGCCTTATGTATTATCACTTGTGTTGAAGTATTGTTTGGCTGGCAATATATCTTATTCTTTTAATATGTGAGAAGAGAAAAATCTGTATAGAATGCTGAATTTAACCTTCAAAACTTCTTAGCTGGAAAATAATCATCAAGCTAGAAAAGAGATGAGTTAATAAGAATGTAATCTGACTATTTTTTGAAAGGCACTCTTTGGTATTGTCCTGTTTCTGTCTAACCTCTTTCTAGCTGCTCTTCTGAAATTCTGATTTTAAGCTACTTGCTTTTGTGGACTGGTTTTCAGCAGATCTGCCATCTGATCCAGCTCTTCATCTGGTCAGAGAGTGCTCATGCAGAGATCTTACCTAATGTGTTGGTCTTCAAAAATTTGTTATTTCTCAGTTAATTCTGTTTTACTGGCAGGTAACATTAAGATCTTTGGATTAAAAAGGTTTTTCTACAGAATGGCTGAAACTTATGAAACTTTTTCTTTGAACCTGAGGCCTTACTGTAGTAAAAGTAAATGATAGCATGTTTTTTTTTTGTTTCAGTTGAGTTTTTCTTGTTCTCTTTAGTTGTACTGTACATATTCAGATTCTAGTTACCTGAATAGGATTTTGAATGCTTAGACCCTTTAAAAAGCACTTGTGTTACCAGCTTACTCTTATAAACCAAGAATAATAAAAACAACACTAATGTTTGATTAGAGGAGGTTTGTTTTGACTTTTTTTCCTCAAACTTTTTTTTTAAGGATACCAACAGAAATCTAAGACATGTTGACCATTTACTAGGACAATACAGAGAATACAACAAGGAACAAACCGAAGCAATAGCAACTGTGAGCAACTTTCAGTTTATCTTAACTTCTTAAATCTTTTCTGCTAATAGCATTAATAGCTGAAAACTTGGTCACAATAAATAGAATATATCAAGAGTTAAGTAGTTATAAACAGAAACTTTTCATATTTATTTGAGCAATCTAAATCAAACTATAGTACTATATCATGTTATATAAGGAAACTCTGGCAGGTTTTATAGCTTCATTACTTTTCTGGTTTATAAGCACCAAATAGATTGTTATGTTATGATACTATGCCAAGTACAAGGTGGATAGCTGAAACAGGGTATTGGGGAGCATGTTTCTTTTGTGTGAATAAGTGATAAAAGATGAATTACAGCAGGGAATGACATTGTGATCATACTGGTGTTAAGTTTTTTTCCTGTCATTCTACAACAGCTTCTGAATCTGTTGACCACCTTTCTCTAAATTGCAGAAGGGCTGAAATTCTCGTAAATATCAAGCTTCTACAAGTTTGAAAACAGGTGTCTAGACAGAAAAAGTAATACAAGTTGGTGCTTGTAGGGCAAGAGAGCTTTATAACTTGGTTACAAACAAAATGCAGCAGGTGCTGCCTTGAAATAGATACATATGAGATGTAGGAATATTTTGCATGTGAGGGTAGAGAGAAAGAGGGGGGAAAAAAGCGAACTGTAGAAAAGAAGGCTTGTTTTCTCCACACTGCTTGCTTTCTAAGTCAGTATGCACAAGCTGTGCATGGAAGTGATTTGGGATGTTATATGCCCCGTAATAATTTTCTTCTGTTTGAATGCTGTTTGTGTCTTTATAAGCTCTACTTAGGTTTTGAATTTGTGGAATTTCTGGTGGGCATTGAAACCATTTAAGGTTGTCTGTTTTTAACAAATGCTGATACTAACTGTAGTTCAACATCATTATTCTGGAAAGATTTTCTATTAGGAAAGGTGAGTGAGACATCAGTCAAATTTAGTTTTGACTTAATGTCTGTTCTTCTTAGTCATGCTAGGTGGCTTTTGATTATGGCTTAAATGGAGGAGAAAAGTAGAGACTCTAACCATCTCATTCCAATAGCGTAAAATCAGTCTTATTAGTAAAGATAGCGTGTTTCTCTGAGTTCCTGTTCCCTTTCTGAAGGAGAAGTTTTGACTTGCATAAAATAGATGTTGCATGTATTTGGTATGTGGGAAGCAGCAGCTGGGATCAGAAAGTAGTGAATCTATAATAAATATTTAAGAAAAAACTTGAATAAATTTCTCATTTGGATAGTGATGTGTTGGTTGTTTTTTTTTAAAAGTTATAGTTGGTCAAGCATTTCTACCATACTAGACAAGATTGCTTATCTAAGAATATTTTGCTCCAAATGGGATATGTCTTTAGGTTCTGTCAGTTCTGCTGAATATTGTAATGTGTTGCTCTTGAATTCTTTGACGTTTTCCTTAAAAAAGACTTTCTTCAGACCGTTGTATAGCGTATTTGCATTTATGAATTGGTGACTGTTGGGCTGGTGAGGAGCTGTTTTCCACTCTAATTTATAAAGTAGTCTCACTACTTCACTTTGAGGTGCCAGCTGTCTGCCTGTGAATCAATGCAAAACTTGCTATGTAACTTACGGGGTCAGGAAGGTTTGTGGCTCAGAACTTTATTTCGTTGTTGCTATTGTGAATTCTCTAGTGGTGGGAACATTGTACTCGGCATATGTACTTTGTTCCAGAGCAATATTATTCTCCTGCTGACTTCTCTGTTGGTCTGTGATTTCATTATGTCCCCGGAGAACAAAAATAGTAGAAAAAAGGTTCCCTTCTGCTTTTTGGGGTTGGGAGGAGGTAGAGAGAGGTAGAAGAGACTGTTGTAGGGTGATATTTTTGCTAATGTGAGGCTTTGGAGAGGTTTAAAAGTAATTAGCCTTTGAGAGAGATCTGTTGATTTTTTTTTTTAATCTTATTTTTTTCTGATAGCACTGATGTTTGTCTAAATAAATTATAATCCCCTCCCCAAACAACAAATTGAAAGAACAAATAGGGAAAGGACCAAAATGTTAGGCACTGTTTTGATGGGATTTAAACATCTTATAGATGAGATGTTGAGGAATGAAATTCAGATTGAATAGAATATCCTTAATATTCACCAAAGTTGTGGTTTTTAATATCTCTATTCTACTGTCACTAGCCTCTCTTCATTCTTTTAATAATTAAATTGTTTTTTAATAGAACAGAAATACCTTAAAATCTAATAATGTTGATAATGTAAGTTATAACTAAACATTTTTAAACAAGTTTTTGGCCATTGTTCTGTTCTAAAAAAAAATCTCGAAGAGTAAGGTTGTTAATTCTGGACACTGTCATGTTCCTTTTTTTTAAAAAAATAAAAATAATAAAATCCAGCTGTCTGGTTTCATGTAGAAAGGATGAAAATGAGTGCTGTAAAGCTAAAACATGCAAACTGAGCACCTATAGCTTAATTCAGAGTTTTTATTGCCCTATAAAGATGCAAGATAAGTCTTTGACAGAGTCAAATTAGATTTGAAAATTGAATAATTGATGATCTTTAATCCTCTGGCATTTTAATGAATTTTTAAAAAAGTTTTAGCTTTTTGAATACAAAAGTGACCTTTTGTTACATACATGCTTTGTTGTATCTTTTTCCCTCAAGTAGCCTCTGTCGTCTTGAGAAAGCATTAGAAAATCCTTAAGGCTTTTGGTTTGAGAGTTTCTTAGTGGTAATGAAGTTATTTTAATAATACCATATAATGAAAACTTAAAAAGAGTACTTTAAAAGGAACGTAAAAGAGCATTGAAAGATTCAGAAAAGATTTAAAGTAGTGTTTTATGTTTTGGGGAAAAAAGTGCTGCCCAGAGAGAGATCCAACACAGTGTGTGTAATTCTGCAAGAATAAAGCAGCAATTTAACCATTTGTGTACAAGCCTCTCTTAGGGAGAGGATAGGTGAACCTTTAGAAATTGATGGTTTATCGATTGTCAAATAAAGCAAGTGGCTAAGAACCAAAGTTAGCAAATGCAATCTTAGAAAATAAGATGCAAGATTGAAAAATGAGGAACTTATTTAGGAATATAGTTAGTTCTGAACTCTTAAGTTGGGAATGGCTGCCTTTTTCTGGAAGTGTAACAACTAAAAGTAGGGCTTGACACCAAACTGCTTAGTGAAATTTGATAGCCGTATGTCATATTGATTCCACGTAGGGCTGGTAAAAAAAGTTCAAATTTAAAAAAACTTCTTTGAAATTGTTTTCTGGAATTTGCAGGGCTGCTACTGAGCCTTGCTGGCAAATGGGTCTTATTTTGGTTGTAGGAGACATACTTTTCTTTTAAGTTTTCCTGGTTTGTTGCACCACTGTTTTAAGAAACTTGATATTTGAAGCTGCCAATGTTGGAAACATGTTTTGCTAGAATTATGGGGATATGACATATGAGATATTGAAGAAAAACTGTTATTAATTCATAGCTATACTTGGCTTAAAAGAAGTTTTGATTCTCTTAACGACTTTTTTTGGAAAATATTTTACATGTGTTTTTTTAATCAGTCTGTGTTCATATTTCGGTAAATTGTAATTCCTCTGCAGTTAAAGGAAACACTGGAACAATCTATAGGTCAGTTAAGGAGCCAACGACTGACCCGAAATTCTGGAATGAGAAGTGCTTCTCTCTCAAGCTTATACCCTAGTGATTTGGATGGAGAAGGAGTGTCAGGTAAAATACTTAAGATGCTTGAATATACTTAAATTATGTCATATAGATGTTGTATGGAAAGAGGAAATTTAAAAAAAATGTGTAAAGATAATGGTGTGAAAAGTCATCATGGATTACTTCTAAGAAATTAAATTTAGAAATTTGTGAGACCCACATTAAGTTATACAGTTTTTTATTTGGTAAATTCTTATAGCTTTACACTATGTAGTCTTTTCTGCTGATATCCCAAGACATCTAAATGAAACATTGATTCTTTCAGTAGAGAAAATTCCTTGTCCACTGCATGACTTGTAGGTACATACAAGTTAAAGCTAAATCCAAAAGATACTGCATCATCTGAAGCTTGCTTCACAGCAGAAAGGAAAGTTAAATTTTAAAAGCAGGAGATTATGGATGTGTGGATGAAATTATATAAGACTCAGTGGAAAAGGAAAAACGGAACCAGTGTATAACCTACAGAAAAGTAGTTTTTTCTTGTACATCTCTGAAAATTCGTTGTGTTTTAGGAAAATGTGTATTTGGGAGGAGGATTCCTCCCAGAAGTAGCATTTAATGTATTTTAGTAGAAAACTCTTAAACTTTCATTTTTCTAATGTAAATGCTGTAAAGTACTGTAGTTTGAAGCTATGATAGATCCAGGTGGAGGAAAAGCTGTTGCTTGGTCAAATAAAATTTGAGGAAAAAACCCTACCTATTCATTGGAGGACACAAGAAACCTCGTTCTTACCCATCACATACATGTATTCCGGAAATATTTAAATTGAAGAAGAATCCTGGGAAGAGCTAAACAAGAAGTATGCCTGTACATTTTATGTAACTTTAGTAGCTGTTTTGTCTGTAATGTGGCCTATAAGGATATTGGCATGATGAAACACACGTTTTTCGTTAAGCAAAATGAAAAATTTCCTGTATGAAGTTAGGTCTTCCTACTTACTTTTTTTGTCTCTTATCTCATAAAGGAAACCGCCACTTCCTGCCTACTTCTCCTCTCAGGGATTATGGAAACTCACAGGGCAATAAACATCGAAGGTCTAGATCTGCAAGTGTTCGATTTGTCAATGAGGCAGATAACTTGGACCAGGTACAGAGCACTAATGGGAGTTGCTTCCCCAAACAGTCAATATGTGTTTACCAGGCTCTTCTCTTTTACATCAGATGAGGTTATTCTGATGATGCAGCTAAGAATGTTTCAGCTGTGAAGTGTGCTTTCAGTGTTAAGTGCCATTCTTTGTTAGGCAGTCACCTCTTGTATCTGCCAGTGTCATGAAGTTTCATGCAAATCTATCATTATAGAGAAAAAGATGCAGATGGTAGTGATATCAAAAGGAATGTATGAAAATAGTCTCTGTACTTTTTAGACCACGTATGAGAAAATTACGTATTCTGAGATTATTTTTTCTAACATTCACCTACATGCTGAAATCCAGTGTGGCTATAAAGGGGAATGTTCTGCTTCAGTTAATGGCACAGGGTCTTAGTACTTTTGCTGTTTACTTCATTGAAGCCTGGATTGATTTTGAGCCAGCTAGTACTCCATCTTAATTCTAGGTTTGACCTGTGAGTGAGATAATTTGACCCCGTACTTCAGGCAGATGATGTGAGGAGGAGAGGATGTGTATGGCACTGGTAACTTTCATACCCCTCAACTTGTGCCTACTTGCAGACTCTTCAGAAAAAATAAATTAAATACTTTAATGGGTAAGATTATAGGATTTGTATATCCTACAGATAGAGAGGAGATTTCAGTACCTGTTGTTGCTCTTTCAGAGTGGCTAGACCTGCTTGAGTGAATCCCTCTGTGTGGACTTATTTGCCCAGGATAAATGTATTATGACTAATGCTAAAAAAGCTGATTGTAAGGTGTTCATGTTGACTTTATTAAATCAATCTCAACTTCCAAATAATTAATTTTAAACTTAACCACAATACATTCTCTCATGTGACTTTTTGGGAAGTTTTTGAGTGCTACAGAAATTCCTAGACTTCTATTTAACCCTGATTCATTGTCCTTTCAGTCTACTTCTACCCCCATTCCTTCCTCCTCCAAGGTTAATATGGGAGATAATCTGTGGAAGAAAGTAATATTATATGGAAATCTTTTCTCCTAAGCTTCCAAAAAGCTTAGAACTCTTTTAGACTACTTCTAAATATTCTGTAAATATTTTAGAAATTTTATTTGAGGGACTTCCTGCAATGCATACAAAATTCCTAGTTTCTATTAAGTAACTATGTAAGCAAATAGCTTTTTTCCTGTTTTGATGTGAACTGCTGTTTTATTACTTATTCTTTCTTTTCAGTGAGTGAATATGGCTTTACTCAATCATTAACTATTTTGTAAGAAGAGTATAGTGTTTTAAGGAATGGTGAACGAGAAGTAGTCATTGATCATGACCATAGGTAGAAATTGGGGCAGAGATAAAGCAGTACTGCTTAACTAAAGTTGTGGATTTTTCTTCTTTCTGTAACCACTTTATTCCCATTCTGACTGCTTCTAGTTAAGGTAATTTTCCAGCTGAATGGGCCATTAACACACTTGAGTTTCTCTCCTTTCTAAGCTGATACATTCTGAAAATATGCTGTGTTTTTCAAAGTCTCTTGGGTCAGGTTAAAATTTCTAGTTAGTCACACAGGGGAGATGCTAGTGCCTGTGTCTGAATGTTGAGGGCAGTCAGCTGGGCTGAGAGAGATCCAGGTTTATGTCTTGGGCATAGAACAGCGGGATATTGTAAACCAGGGTTCTTCATAATGATGGTCCTGGCCACTGAGCTGTTGACAGCAGTAGGTTGCATTAGGATGGATTAACTGTCACTTGATCCTATGAAGGATGGATGAACTATTACTTTTTTTATTCGCTCCCTTAAAAACTTTGACTGTAAATTGGGAGCCTGCTGAATGGGGGAAACGGGAGGTTTTTACAGAGGAAAAATTTATGTGTTTTTTGTGGTGTGTGTTTTTGGTTTGTTTCAGTGTTTTCTTCTTCCCCTCCGCCATGCTCTGGGGGGGAAAAAAACCCACAACACCAAAAAACAAAACCAAAACATTTTAGTAGAGTATGTGAAGTCTTAGGCAAGGTAAAATAACTTTCCTCAGTGCTTTGGTAGTTCCTGAATAGATCCTAGTGTTCTGCTTGGTCACTTCCAATTTCATATGCCATTTTTTTATAGTAATATATATAACTGGACAGAACTTTGTTTCACTTATACTAGCATTTATTAGCAAGAAATGTGTCTCTCCTGACTTCACCCCTTCAGATCTTTCAACTTGCTTTCCATTAGGTTAAAAAGGTGGTGCAGTGTCAGGTAACCAAAATGACCATGCTCTGAACCATAGAAAAAAATACAGTTGGTAAACTTGGTTTAGCAAATAATGTACTGAAAATTAAACTTCAATGAGCAAGTGTTGTGAAGGGTTGACTGAAATAGAAGCATTCAAGCCTTATTCACTCATCTAGGCTCATCTGCAATTCATGGAATTTTGTTATTTTGTAGGTTTTTATCTGCTTTATTTTTAAAAATGTCTATATATGGGGTTTTTTTTTTAGTATCACAGAAAAAAGGGTTCCTAAGTCTTGCCTTAATTTGTGTATTTTAATTTACAGCTGCATTCTTTCCACCAGTCTCTTCGAGATCTCAGTAGTGAACAAGTTCGCCTAGGAGATGACATCAGTCGGGAGCTTGCAAGAAGAAATCGGTATAAAGAGAATGTAACTCCATGTGATGAATAGTGTGGAAAATAATTGTTATGCTTTTAAATAATTCTTGAAGTCCTTTGTTCTTTTGTATTTAAAAAAATAATTTTAGGGAAA